>NC_091813.1:11728504-12031534 GCF_041296235.1 Equus asinus | reverse complement strand
TAAAAGACAACTTTCCAGCTGGGTTCTTAACATCGTTCTTTCATTTTATGGAAGTGATAACCATTCTGGATGGAATACACTGAAATGTTTGAAAAGACTTGTATGAAGATACTCCTAAATAGCTACAAGCAATCTGGTTACACCACAGTGTTCTTTCATTTAATAAACTTTATATATAGTCTCCTAAGGCTGTAGTGAAATGTTTTATATCATATATGAAAATGTTCCTACAGCTACCTGCAAGCTGGGATCAGCACACTGACTTTTCATTGTAATAAAGTGATAGTTACTTTGTATGGCATACACTGAAATGTCAGAAAAGACTTATATGAGTCTATTTCTAAAGAGATACAAGCAAGCTGGTTTCACAATAGTGATCTTTCATTGAATTAATGTAATAGATATTCTGTCGCACATGTTGTGAAATGTTCAATAAATCTTACATGAAAATGTTACTATAAGTCTACCTGAAAGCTGAGTTAAGTACAATGTTTTTTCATTTTAAGAAAGTATAGCTGTTCTCTATGGCTCATACTGAAATGCTAGAAAAGACTTACATGAAGATGTTCCTTAAAAGCTACAAGGAAGTTGCTTTCACCACAGCATTCTTTCAATGTGTGAATGTTATAGATATTCCATCATGCCCGTAGTGAAATGTTTGATAGGACTTATTTGAAGATTCCCCTAAACAGCTGCAAGCAAGGTGTTTTCACCACAGTGTTCATTCAGAAAATGAATGTTATACGTATTCTGTCATGCCTCAAGAGAACTATTTGATGTCTTATGTGAGAGTGTTCCTGAACAGCTACAAGCAAGCTTTTTCAACATAGTGTGGTTTCCTTGAATGAATGTTATGGATATCATGTTGCGGCTGTAGAGAAACGTTTGATAAGACATAAATGAAATGCTCATAAAGAGCCACTGGTTTCATCAGAACGTTCTTTCTGGATATGGAAGTGATAGCCATTCTGTAGGCATAATGAAGTGTTTGAAGAGCCTTATACGAAGACATTCCCAAGGCGCCAGAAGTAATCTGGCTTCACCACAGTGTTCTTTCAGTGAACGAGTGTTATAGCTAGTCTGTCATGCCTGTAGTGAAATGTTTAATAAGTCTTATATGAAGAGGTTTCAAACAGCCGCCAGCAAGCCGGGTTTAGCACAGTGTCCTTTAACTGTAAGTAAGTGAGAGCCATTCTGTATGGCATATACTTAAATGTTAGAGAGGTCTTATATGAAGATGTTCCTAAATAGAATCCAACAAGATGTGTTCAGGACAGAATAATTTCATCATAAGATAGTGACAGCCGTTTAGTATGGCATATACTGAAATGCTGAAAAGGACTGAAATGAAGATCTTCCTTAACAGTAAAACCAAGCCACTTTCACCATAGTGTTCTCTCATTGAATGGATGTAATAGATATTCTGTCATGCCTGTAGTTAAATGTTCAATAGGTCTTACATAAAAATACTCCTAATAATCTACCTGAAAGCTATGAAACACAACCTTCTTTCCTTGTAAGAAGGGTATGGCCATGCTGTATGCCATATACTGAAATGCTTGAAAAGCTTTATACGAAGATGTTCCTCAACAGTTACAAGAAAACTGCTTTCATCCCTGTGTTCGTTCAATGAGTGAATGTTTAGAGATTCTGTCATTCCTGCAAAGGAATGTTTAATAAGTCTTACATGAAGATGTTTCTAAACAGCTACAAGGAAATTTTTTTAAATATAGTGTTATTACATTGAATAAACATTAAAGATATCCTGTCATGACTGTAGGCAAATGTCTGATGAGACTTGAGCAAGATATTAATAAACAATTACTTGCAAGCTGGGTTCATCACAGTATTCTTTCCTGGCTATGGAGATGATAGCCATTCTGTATGGCATAAAGTGATATGTTTGAAGAGCCTTTGATTTATATTCTTAAACAGCTAACAAGCAAGATGGTTTCTTCACAGTGTTCTTTCAGTGAATGAATGTTCTAGATATTGTCACATCTGTGCTGAAATATTTGATATATGATGTTCCTAAACAGCTACCTATAAACTGGATTCAGCATGTGTGCTTTCATTTTGTGAAAATGATAGTCGCTCTGTGTGGAATATACTTAAGTATTTGAAGTGTATTATGTGCAGATGTTCCTAAACAGTGAAAAGAAGATGGTTTTTGCATAATTTTCTTTCAGATAACAAATGTTATAGACATTGTCACATCTGTAGTCAAATGTTTGATATGATTTATGTGAAAATATCCCTAAACAGCTACCTGTTGGCTTGATTAAGCACAATGCTCTTTCCTTGTAAGAAAGTGATAGCTGTTCCATGTGGCATATACTGAAATGTTTGAAATGTCATCTGTGAAGATGTTCCTTAAGAGCTACTTGCTGGGTGTTTTCAAGACAATGTTCTTTCAGTGAATGAATGTTGTAGATAGTCTATCACACCCGTAGTGAAATGCTGGATAAGTTTTATGAAGATGTCCCTAAGTAGCTACAAGCAAAATGGTTTCACAACAGTGTTCTTACAGACATTGAAGGTTATAGATATTCTGTCATGCCTGTAGTGAAATGTTTGATAAGACTTGCATGAACACTTACATGAAGATGTTTCTAAACAGCCACAAGCAAGCTTTTTCAACACAGTATTTCATTGAATGAATGTAATAATTATCACATTGTGGCTGCAGAGAAACGTTTGATAAGACACACACAAAATGTTCATAAATAGCATGTGCCAGCTGGTTGCATCACAATGTTGTTTAATTTAATGGAAGTGATCATCATTCTGTATAGCATATGATGTGTTTGAATAGCCTTATATAAAGATATTCCTAAAAACTTATGAGCAATCTGGTTTCACCAGAGTGTGTTCCTCAGTGAAGGAATCTTACAGAGATTCTGTCAGAGCAGTAGTGACATGTTTGGTGTTTTGTATGAAGAAACCCTAAATGGCTTCCTGCAAGATGAGTTCAACACAGTGTTATTTCATTTTAAGAAAATGATAGTCATTCTGTTTGGCATAAACTGAAATATTAGAAAAGCCTTATATCAAGAGGTTCCTAATTAGCTACCAGCAATCTGGCTTCACAATAGTGTTCTTTCATTGAATGGATGTAATAGATACTTTGTAGTGAAATGTATGATAAGTCTCTTATGAAAAGGTTCCTAAACAGCTGCCTGCAATCTGGCTTCAGCACATTATATCATTGTCTCAAAGTGATATTCATTCAGTATGTCTTATATGGAAACGCTTGAAATGGTGAACATGAAGAAGTTTCTAAATATGTACAAGCAAGATTGTTTCTCCACAGTTTTCTTTCAGTGACTGAATGTTATGTATAGTCTGTCACGACTATTGTAAAATGTTTGATGAGTCTTATGTAAAAACGTTCCTAGATAGCTATCTGTGAGCTCTATTTAGCACAGTGTTCTTTCATTGTAGGAAAATGATACCCATTCATTCTGGCATATACTGAAATGTGAGAAATGTCTTAAATACAAATGTTCCTAATAATAGCTTCAAGATGCTTTCACCACAGAGTTCTTTCAGTGAAACAATATTGCAGATATTCTGTGACACTTGTAGTGAAGTGTTAGTTAAAACTTACTTGCAAGCTGGATTCAGCACAGTGTTTCTTTCATTGTTTGAAACTCATATTCAATCAGAACAGCAAATATTGAAATGGTTATAATGACTAATATGAAGAGGATCCTTAATGGCTGCAAGTAAGATGGTTTCACCACAGTTTTCTCTCAGTGAACAAATGCTATATATATTCTGTCCCGCATGCAATGAAATGTTTGTTAAGTCTTATATGAACATGTTCCTAAACAGCTACCCGCAAACTGGGCTTAGAACAGTGTTCTCACACTGTTAGTAATTGATAGGTCATCTGTAGGGCATATGCTGAAATGTTTGAAATGTCTTATGTGAATATGCCCCTAAACAGCTGTAAGCACATTTGTTTCACCAGAGTTCCTTTAGTGTCTGAATCTTATGGATATTTTTCAAGTCTGTAGTGTAATTTTTTAAGTATTTTATGAAGTTCTTCCTAAACAGATACTAGGAAACAAGGGTTCAGCTCATCCTTCTTTCCTTGAGTGAATATTAAAATCATTCTGTCATGACCATAGCGCAATATTTGTTAAGACTTATAAAAAGATATTTCTAAAAGACAACTTTCCAGCTGGGTTCTTAACATCGTTCTTTCATTTTATGGAAGTGATAACCATTCTGGATGGAATACACTGAAATGTTTGAAAAGACTTGTATGAAGATACTCCTAAATAGCTACAAGCAATCTGGTTACACCACAGTGTTCTTTCATTTAATAAACTTTATATATAGTCTCCTAAGGCTGTAGTGAAATGTTTTATATCATATATGAAAATGTTCCTACAGCTACCTGCAAGCTGGGATCAGCACACTGACTTTTCATTGTAATAAAGTGATAGTTACTTTGTATGGCATACACTGAAATGTCAGAAAAGACTTATATGAGTCTATTTCTAAAGAGATACAAGCAAGCTGGTTTCACAATAGTGATCTTTCATTGAATTAATGTAATAGATATTCTGTCGCACATGTTGTGAAATGTTCAATAAATCTTACATGAAAATGTTACTATAAGTCTACCTGAAAGCTGAGTTAAGTACAATGTTTTTTCATTTTAAGAAAGTATAGCTGTTCTCTATGGCTCATACTGAAATGCTAGAAAAGACTTACATGAAGATGTTCCTTAAAAGCTACAAGGAAGTTGCTTTCACCACAGCATTCTTTCAATGTGTGAATGTTATAGATATTCCATCATGCCCGTAGTGAAATGTTTGATAGGACTTATTTGAAGATTCCCCTAAACAGCTGCAAGCAAGGTGTTTTCACCACAGTGTTCATTCAGAAAATGAATGTTATACGTATTCTGTCATGCCTCAAGAGAACTATTTGATGTCTTATGTGAGAGTGTTCCTGAACAGCTACAAGCAAGCTTTTTCAACATAGTGTGGTTTCCTTGAATGAATGTTATGGATATCATGTTGCGGCTGTAGAGAAACGTTTGATAAGACATAAATGAAATGCTCATAAAGAGCCACTGGTTTCATCAGAACGTTCTTTCTGGATATGGAAGTGATAGCCATTCTGTAGGCATAATGAAGTGTTTGAAGAGCCTTATACGAAGACATTCCCAAGGCGCCAGAAGTAATCTGGCTTCACCACAGTGTTCTTTCAGTGAACGAGTGTTATAGCTAGTCTGTCATGCCTGTAGTGAAATGTTTAATAAGTCTTATATGAAGAGGTTTCAAACAGCCGCCAGCAAGCCGGGTTTAGCACAGTGTCCTTTAACTGTAAGTAAGTGAGAGCCATTCTGTATGGCATATACTTAAATGTTAGAGAGGTCTTATATGAAGATGTTCCTAAATAGAATCCAACAAGATGTGTTCAGGACAGAATAATTTCATCATAAGATAGTGACAGCCGTTTAGTATGGCATATACTGAAATGCTGAAAAGGACTGAAATGAAGATCTTCCTTAACAGTAAAACCAAGCCACTTTCACCATAGTGTTCTCTCATTGAATGGATGTAATAGATATTCTGTCATGCCTGTAGTTAAATGTTCAATAGGTCTTACATAAAAATACTCCTAATAATCTACCTGAAAGCTATGAAACACAACCTTCTTTCCTTGTAAGAAGGGTATGGCCATGCTGTATGCCATATACTGAAATGCTTGAAAAGCTTTATACGAAGATGTTCCTCAACAGTTACAAGAAAACTGCTTTCATCCCTGTGTTCGTTCAATGAGTGAATGTTTAGAGATTCTGTCATTCCTGCAAAGGAATGTTTAATAAGTCTTACATGAAGATGTTTCTAAACAGCTACAAGGAAATTTTTTTAAATATAGTGTTATTACATTGAATAAACATTAAAGATATCCTGTCATGACTGTAGGCAAATGTCTGATGAGACTTGAGCAAGATATTAATAAACAATTACTTGCAAGCTGGGTTCATCACAGTATTCTTTCCTGGCTATGGAGATGATAGCCATTCTGTATGGCATAAAGTGATATGTTTGAAGAGCCTTTGATTTATATTCTTAAACAGCTAACAAGCAAGATGGTTTCTTCACAGTGTTCTTTCAGTGAATGAATGTTCTAGATATTGTCACATCTGTGCTGAAATATTTGATATATGATGTTCCTAAACAGCTACCTATAAACTGGATTCAGCATGTGTGCTTTCATTTTGTGAAAATGATAGTCGCTCTGTGTGGAATATACTTAAGTATTTGAAGTGTATTATGTGCAGATGTTCCTAAACAGTGAAAAGAAGATGGTTTTTGCATAATTTTCTTTCAGATAACAAATGTTATAGACATTGTCACATCTGTAGTCAAATGTTTGATATGATTTATGTGAAAATATCCCTAAACAGCTACCTGTTGGCTTGATTAAGCACAATGCTCTTTCCTTGTAAGAAAGTGATAGCTGTTCCATGTGGCATATACTGAAATGTTTGAAATGTCATCTGTGAAGATGTTCCTTAAGAGCTACTTGCTGGGTGTTTTCAAGACAATGTTCTTTCAGTGAATGAATGTTGTAGATAGTCTATCACACCCGTAGTGAAATGCTGGATAAGTTTTATGAAGATGTCCCTAAGTAGCTACAAGCAAAATGGTTTCACAACAGTGTTCTTACAGACATTGAAGGTTATAGATATTCTGTCATGCCTGTAGTGAAATGTTTGATAAGACTTGCATGAACACTTACATGAAGATGTTTCTAAACAGCCACAAGCAAGCTTTTTCAACACAGTATTTCATTGAATGAATGTAATAATTATCACATTGTGGCTGCAGAGAAACGTTTGATAAGACACACACAAAATGTTCATAAATAGCATGTGCCAGCTGGTTGCATCACAATGTTGTTTAATTTAATGGAAGTGATCATCATTCTGTATAGCATATGATGTGTTTGAATAGCCTTATATAAAGATATTCCTAAAAACTTATGAGCAATCTGGTTTCACCAGAGTGTGTTCCTCAGTGAAGGAATCTTACAGAGATTCTGTCAGAGCAGTAGTGACATGTTTGGTGTTTTGTATGAAGAAACCCTAAATGGCTTCCTGCAAGATGAGTTCAACACAGTGTTATTTCATTTTAAGAAAATGATAGTCATTCTGTTTGGCATAAACTGAAATATTAGAAAAGCCTTATATCAAGAGGTTCCTAATTAGCTACCAGCAATCTGGCTTCACAATAGTGTTCTTTCATTGAATGGATGTAATAGATACTTTGTAGTGAAATGTATGATAAGTCTCTTATGAAAAGGTTCCTAAACAGCTGCCTGCAATCTGGCTTCAGCACATTATATCATTGTCTCAAAGTGATATTCATTCAGTATGTCTTATATGGAAACGCTTGAAATGGTGAACATGAAGAAGTTTCTAAATATGTACAAGCAAGATTGTTTCTCCACAGTTTTCTTTCAGTGACTGAATGTTATGTATAGTCTGTCACGACTATTGTAAAATGTTTGATGAGTCTTATGTAAAAACGTTCCTAGATAGCTATCTGTGAGCTCTATTTAGCACAGTGTTCTTTCATTGTAGGAAAATGATACCCATTCATTATGGCATATACTGAAATGTGAGAAATGTCTTAAATACAAATGTTCCTAATAATAGCTTCAAGATGCTTTCACCACAGAGTTCTTTCAGTGAAACAATATTGCAGATATTCTGTGACACTTGTAGTGAAGTGTTAGTTAAAACTTACTTGCAAGCTGGATTCAGCACAGTGTTTCTTTCATTGTTTGAAACTCATATTCAATCAGAACAGCAAATATTGAAATGGTTATAATGACTAATATGAAGAGGATCCTTAATGGCTGCAAGTAAGATGGTTTCACCACAGTTTTCTCTCAGTGAACAAATGCTATATATATTCTGTCCCGCATGCAATGAAATGTTTGTTAAGTCTTATATGAACATGTTCCTAAACAGCTACCCGCAAACTGGGCTTAGAACAGTGTTCTCACACTGTTAGTAATTGATAGGTCATCTGTAGGGCATATGCTGAAATGTTTGAAATGTCTTATGTGAATATGCCCCTAAACAGCTGTAAGCACATTTGTTTCACCAGAGTTCCTTTAGTGTCTGAATCTTATGGATATTTTTCAAGTCTGTAGTGTAATTTTTTAAGTATTTTATGAAGTTCTTCCTAAACAGATACTAGGAAACAAGGGTTCAGCTCATCCTTCTTTCCTTGAGTGAATATTAAAATCATTCTGTCATGACCATAGCGCAATATTTGTTAAGACTTATAAAAAGATATTTCTAAAAGACAACTTTCCAGCTGGGTTCTTAACATCGTTCTTTCATTTTATGGAAGTGATAACCATTCTGGATGGAATACACTGAAATGTTTGAAAAGACTTGTATGAAGATACTCCTAAATAGCTACAAGCAATCTGGTTACACCACAGTGTTCTTTCATTTAATAAACTTTATATATAGTCTCCTATAGCTGTAGTGAAATGTTTTATATCATATATGAAAATGTTCCTACAGCTACCTGCAAGCTGGGATCAGCACACTGACTTTTCATTGTAATAAAGTGATAGTTACTTTGTATGGCATACACTGAAATGTCAGAAAAGACTTATATGAGTGTATTTCTAAAGAGATACAAGCAAGCTGGTTTCACAATAGTGATCTTTCATTGAATTAATGTAATAGATATTCTGTCGCACATGTTGTGAAATGTTCAATAAATCTTACATGAAAATGTTACTATAAGTCTACCTGAAAGCTGAGTTAAGTACAATGTTTTTTCATTTTAAGAAAGTATAGCTGTTCTCTATGGCTCATACTGAAATGCTAGAAAAGACTTACATGAAGATGTTCCTTAAAAGCTACAAGGAAGTTGCTTTCACCACAGCATTCTTTCAATGAGTGAATGTTATAGATATTCCATCATGCCCGTAGTGAAATGTTTGATAGGACTTATTTGAAGATTCCCCTAAACAGCTGCAAGCAAGGTGTTTTCACCACAGTGTTCATTCAGAAAATGAATGTTATACGTATTCTGTCATGCCTCAAGAGAACTATTTGATGTCTTATGTGAGAGTGTTCCTGAACAGCTACAAGCAAGCTTTTTCAACATAGTGTGGTTTCCTTGAATGAATGTTATGGATATCATGTTGCGGCTGTAGAGAAACGTTTGATAAGACATAAATGAAATGCTCATAAAGAGCCACTGGTTTCATCAGAACGTTCTTTCTGGATATGGAAGTGATAGCCATTCTGTAGGCATAATGAAGTGTTTGAAGAGCCTTATACGAAGACATTCCCAAGGCGCCAGAAGTAATCTGGCTTCACCACAGTGTTCTTTCAGTGAACGAGTGTTATAGCTAGTCTGTCATGCCTGTAGTGAAATGTTTAATAAGTCTTATATGAAGAGGTTTCAAACAGCCGCCAGCAAGCCGGGTTTAGCACAGTGTCCTTTAACTGTAAGTAAGTGAGAGCCATTCTGTATGGCATATACTTAAATGTTAGAGAGGTCTTATATGAAGATGTTCCTAAATAGAATCCAACAAGATGTGTTCAGGACAGAATAATTTCATCATAAGATAGTGACAGCCGTTTAGTATGGCATATACTGAAATGCTGAAAAGGACTGAAATGAAGATCTTCCTTAACAGTAAAACCAAGCCACTTTCACCATAGTGTTCTCTCATTGAATGGATGTAATAGATATTCTGTCATGCCTGTAGTTAAATGTTCAATAGGTCTTACATAAAAATACTCCTAATAATCTACCTGAAAGCTATGAAACACAACCTTCTTTCCTTGTAAGAAGGGTATGGCCATGCTGTATGCCATATACTGAAATGCTTGAAAAGCTTTATACGAAGATGTTCCTCAACAGTTACAAGAAAACTGCTTTCATCCCTGTGTTCGTTCAATGAGTGAATGTTTAGAGATTCTGTCATTCCTGCAAAGGAATGTTTAATAAGTCTTACATGAAGATGTTTCTAAACAGCTACAAGGAAATTTTTTTAAATATAGTGTTATTACATTGAATAAACATTAAAGATATCCTGTCATGACTGTAGGCAAATGTCTGATGAGACTTGAGCAAGATATTAATAAACAATTACTTGCAAGCTGGGTTCATCACAGTATTCTTTCCTGGCTATGGAGATGATAGCCATTCTGTATGGCATAAAGTGATATGTTTGAAGAGCCTTTGATTTATATTCTTAAACAGCTAACAAGCAAGATGGTTTCTTCACAGTGTTCTTTCAGTGAATGAATGTTCTAGATATTGTCACATCTGTGCTGAAATATTTGATATATGATGTTCCTAAACAGCTACCTATAAACTGGATTCAGCATGTGTGCTTTCATTTTGTGAAAATGATAGTCGCTCTGTGTGGAATATACTTAAGTATTTGAAGTGTATTATGTGCAGATGTTCCTAAACAGTGAAAAGAAGATGGTTTTTGCATAATTTTCTTTCAGATAACAAATGTTATAGACATTGTCACATCTGTAGTCAAATGTTTGATATGATTTATGTGAAAATATCCCTAAACAGCTACCTGTTGGCTTGATTAAGCACAATGCTCTTTCCTTGTAAGAAAGTGATAGCTGTTCCCTGTGGCATATACTGAAATGTTTGAAATGTCATCTGTGAAGATGTTCCTTAAGAGCTACTTGCTGGGTGTTTTCAAGACAATGTTCTTTCAGTGAATGAATGTTGTAGATAGTCTATCACACCCGTAGTGAAATGCTGGATAAGTTTTATGAAGATGTCCCTAAGTAGCTACAAGCAAAATGGTTTCACAACAGTGTTCTTACAGACATTGAAGGTTATAGATATTCTGTCATGCCTGTAGTGAAATGTTTGATAAGACTTGCATGAACACTTACATGAAGATGTTTCTAAACAGCCACAAGCAAGCTTTTTCAACACAGTATTTCATTGAATGAATGTAATAATTATCACATTGTGGCTGCAGAGAAACGTTTGATAAGACACACACAAAATGTTCATAAATAGCATGTGCCAGCTGGTTGCATCACAATGTTGTTTAATTTAATGGAAGTGATCATCATTCTGTATAGCATATGATGTGTTTGAATAGCCTTATATAAAGATATTCCTAAAAACTTATGAGCAATCTGGTTTCACCAGAGTGTGTTCCTCAGTGAAGGAATCTTACAGAGATTCTGTCAGAGCAGTAGTGACATGTTTGGTGTTTTGTATGAAGAAACCCTAAATGGCTTCCTGCAAGATGAGTTCAACACAGTGTTATTTCATTTTAAGAAAATGATAGTCATTCTGTTTGGCATAAACTGAAATATTAGAAAAGCCTTATATCAAGAGGTTCCTAATTAGCTACCAGCAATCTGGCTTCACAATAGTGTTCTTTCATTGAATGGATGTAATAGATACTTTGTAGTGAAATGTATGATAAGTCTCTTATGAAAAGGTTCCTAAACAGCTGCCTGCAATCTGGCTTCAGCACATTATATCATTGTCTCAAAGTGATATTCATTCAGTATGTCTTATATGGAAACGCTTGAAATGGTGAACATGAAGAAGTTTCTAAATATGTACAAGCAAGATTGTTTCTCCACAGTTTTCTTTCAGTGACTGAATGTTATGTATAGTCTGTCACGACTATTGTAAAATGTTTGATGAGTCTTATGTCAAAACGTTCCTAGATAGCTATCTGTGAGCTCTATTTAGCACAGTGTTCTTTCATTGTAGGAAAATGATACCCATTCATTATGGCATATACTGAAATGTGAGAAATGTCTTAAATACAAATGTTCCTAATAATAGCTTCAAGATGCTTTCACCACAGAGTTCTTTCAGTGAAACAATATTGCAGATATTCTGTGACACTTGTAGTGAAGTGTTAGTTAAAACTTACTTGCAAGCTGGATTCAGCACAGTGTTTCTTTCATTGTTTGAAACTCATATTCAATCAGAACAGCAAATATTGAAATGGTTATAATGACTAATATGAAGAGGATCCTTAATGGCTGCAAGTAAGATGGTTTCACCACAGTTTTCTCTCAGTGAACAAATGCTATATATATTCTGTCCCGCATGCAATGAAATGTTTGTTAAGTCTTATATGAACATGTTCCTAAACAGCTACCCGCAAACTGGGCTTAGAACAGTGTTCTCACACTGTTAGTAATTGATAGGTCATCTGTAGGGCATATGCTGAAATGTTTGAAATGTCTTATGTGAATATGCCCCTAAACAGCTGTAAGCACATTTGTTTCACCAGAGTTCCTTTAGTGTCTGAATCTTATGGATATTTTTCAAGTCTGTAGTGTAATTTTTTAAGTATTTTATGAAGTTCTTCCTAAACAGATACTAGGAAACAAGGGTTCAGCTCATCCTTCTTTCCTTGAGTGAATATTAAAATCATTCTGTCTTGACCATAGCGCAATATTTGTTAAGACTTATAAAAAGATATTTCTAAAAGACAACTTTCCAGCTGGGTTCTTAACATCGTTCTTTCATTTTATGGAAGTGATAACCATTCTGGATGGAATACACTGAAATGTTTGAAAAGACTTGTATGAAGATACTCCTAAATAGCTACAAGCAATCTGGTTACACCACAGTGTTCTTTCATTTAATAAACTTTATATATAGTCTCCTATAGCTGTAGTGAAATGTTTTATATCATATATGAAAATGTTCCTACAGCTACCTGCAAGCTGGGATCAGCACACTGACTTTTCATTGTAATAAAGTGATAGTTACTTTGTATGGCATACACTGAAATGTCAGAAAAGACTTATATGAGTCTATTTCTAAAGAGATACAAGCAAGCTGGTTTCACAATAGTGATCTTTCATTGAATTAATGTAATAGATATTCTGTCGCACATGTTGTGAAATGTTCAATAAATCTTACATGAAAATGTTACTATAAGTCTACCTGAAAGCTGAGTTAAGTACAATGTTTTTTCATTTTAAGAAAGTATAGCTGTTCTCTATGGCTCATACTGAAATGCTAGAAAAGACTTACATGAAGATGTTCCTTAAAAGCTACAAGGAAGTTGCTTTCACCACAGCATTCTTTCAATGAGTGAATGTTATAGATATTCCATCATGCCCGTAGTGAAATGTTTGATAGGACTTATTTGAAGATTCCCCTAAACAGCTGCAAGCAAGGTGTTTTCACCACAGTGTTCATTCAGAAAATGAATGTTATACGTATTCTGTCATGCCTCAAGAGAACTATTTGATGTCTTATGTGAGAGTGTTCCTGAACAGCTACAAGCAAGCTTTTTCAACATAGTGTGGTTTCCTTGAATGAATGTTATGGATATCATGTTGCGGCTGTAGAGAAACGTTTGATAAGACATAAATGAAATGCTCATAAAGAGCCACTGGTTTCATCAGAACGTTCTTTCTGGATATGGAAGTGATAGCCATTCTGTAGGCATAATGAAGTGTTTGAAGAGCCTTATACGAAGACATTCCCAAGGCGCCAGAAGTAATCTGGCTTCACCACAGTGTTCTTTCAGTGAACGAGTGTTATAGCTAGTCTGTCATGCCTGTAGTGAAATGTTTAATAAGTCTTATATGAAGAGGTTTCAAACAGCCGCCAGCAAGCCGGGTTTAGCACAGTGTCCTTTAACTGTAAGTAAGTGAGAGCCATTCTGTATGGCATATACTTAAATGTTAGAGAGGTCTTATATGAAGATGTTCCTAAATAGAATCCAACAAGATGTGTTCAGGACAGAATAATTTCATCATAAGATAGTGACAGCCGTTTAGTATGGCATATACTGAAATGCTGAAAAGGACTGAAATGAAGATCTTCCTTAACAGTAAAACCAAGCCACTTTCACCATAGTGTTCTCTCATTGAATGGATGTAATAGATATTCTGTCATGCCTGTAGTTAAATGTTCAATAGGTCTTACATAAAAATACTCCTAATAATCTACCTGAAAGCTATGAAACACAACCTTCTTTCCTTGTAAGAAGGGTATGGCCATGCTGTATGCCATATACTGAAATGCTTGAAAAGCTTTATACGAAGATGTTCCTCAACAGTTACAAGAAAACTGCTTTCATCCCTGTGTTCGTTCAATGAGTGAATGTTTAGAGATTCTGTCATTCCTGCAAAGGAATGTTTAATAAGTCTTACATGAAGATGTTTCTAAACAGCTACAAGGAAATTTTTTTAAATATAGTGTTATTACATTGAATAAACATTAAAGATATCCTGTCATGACTGTAGGCAAATGTCTGATGAGACTTGAGCAAGATATTAATAAACAATTACTTGCAAGCTGGGTTCATCACAGTATTCTTTCCTGGCTATGGAGATGATAGCCATTCTGTATGGCATAAAGTGATATGTTTGAAGAGCCTTTGATTTATATTCTTAAACAGCTAACAAGCAAGATGGTTTCTTCACAGTGTTCTTTCAGTGAATGAATGTTCTAGATATTGTCACATCTGTGCTGAAATATTTGATATATGATGTTCCTAAACAGCTACCTATAAACTGGATTCAGCATGTGTGCTTTCATTTTGTGAAAATGATAGTCGCTCTGTGTGGAATATACTTAAGTATTTGAAGTGTATTATGTGCAGATGTTCCTAAACAGTGAAAAGAAGATGGTTTTTGCATAATTTTCTTTCAGATAACAAATGTTATAGACATTGTCACATCTGTAGTCAAATGTTTGATATGATTTATGTGAAAATATCCCTAAACAGCTACCTGTTGGCTTGATTAAGCACAATGCTCTTTCCTTGTAAGAAAGTGATAGCTGTTCCATGTGGCATATACTGAAATGTTTGAAATGTCATCTGTGAAGATGTTCCTTAAGAGCTACTTGCTGGGTGTTTTCAAGACAATGTTCTTTCAGTGAATGAATGTTGTAGATAGTCTATCACACCCGTAGTGAAATGCTGGATAAGTTTTATGAAGATGTCCCTAAGTAGCTACAAGCAAAATGGTTTCACAACAGTGTTCTTACAGACATTGAAGGTTATAGATATTCTGTCATGCCTGTAGTGAAATGTTTGATAAGACTTGCATGAACACTTACATGAAGATGTTTCTAAACAGCCACAAGCAAGCTTTTTCAACACAGTATTTCATTGAATGAATGTAATAATTATCACATTGTGGCTGCAGAGAAACGTTTGATAAGACACACACAAAATGTTCATAAATAGCATGTGCCAGCTGGTTGCATCACAATGTTGTTTAATTTAATGGAAGTGATCATCATTCTGTATAGCATATGATGTGTTTGAATAGCCTTATATAAAGATATTCCTAAAAACTTATGAGCAATCTGGTTTCACCAGAGTGTGTTCCTCAGTGAAGGAATCTTACAGAGATTCTGTCAGAGCAGTAGTGACATGTTTGGTGTTTTGTATGAAGAAACCCTAAATGGCTTCCTGCAAGATGAGTTCAACACAGTGTTATTTCATTTTAAGAAAATGATAGTCATTCTGTTTGGCATAAACTGAAATATTAGAAAAGCCTTATATCAAGAGGTTCCTAATTAGCTACCAGCAATCTGGCTTCACAATAGTGTTCTTTCATTGAATGGATGTAATAGATACTTTGTAGTGAAATGTATGATAAGTCTCTTATGAAAAGGTTCCTAAACAGCTGCCTGCAATCTGGCTTCAGCACATTATATCATTGTCTCAAAGTGATATTCATTCAGTATGTCTTATATGGAAACGCTTGAAATGGTGAACATGAAGAAGTTTCTAAATATGTACAAGCAAGATTGTTTCTCCACAGTTTTCTTTCAGTGACTGAATGTTATGTATAGTCTGTCACGACTATTGTAAAATGTTTGATGAGTCTTATGTAAAAACGTTCCTAGATAGCTATCTGTGAGCTCTATTTAGCACAGTGTTCTTTCATTGTAGGAAAATGATACCCATTCATTATGGCATATACTGAAATGTGAGAAATGTCTTAAATACAAATGTTCCTAATAATAGCTTCAAGATGCTTTCACCACAGAGTTCTTTCAGTGAAACAATATTGCAGATATTCTGTGACACTTGTAGTGAAGTGTTAGTTAAAACTTACTTGCAAGCTGGATTCAGCACAGTGTTTCTTTCATTGTTTGAAACTCATATTCAATCAGAACAGCAAATATTGAAATGGTTATAATGACTAATATGAAGAGGATCCTTAATGGCTGCAAGTAAGATGGTTTCACCACAGTTTTCTCTCAGTGAACAAATGCTATATATATTCTGTCCCGCATGCAATGAAATGTTTGTTAAGTCTTATATGAACATGTTCCTAAACAGCTACCCGCAAACTGGGCTTAGAACAGTGTTCTCACACTGTTAGTAATTGATAGGTCATCTGTAGGGCATATGCTGAAATGTTTGAAATGTCTTATGTGAATATGCCCCTAAACAGCTGTAAGCACATTTGTTTCACCAGAGTTCCTTTAGTGTCTGAATCTTATGGATATTTTTCAAGTCTGTAGTGTAATTTTTTAAGTATTTTATGAAGTTCTTCCTAAACAGATACTAGGAAACAAGGGTTCAGCTCATCCTTCTTTCCTTGAGTGAATATTAAAATCATTCTGTCTTGACCATAGCGCAATATTTGTTAAGACTTATAAAAAGATATTTCTAAAAGACAACTTTCCAGCTGGGTTCTTAACATCGTTCTTTCATTTTATGGAAGTGATAACCATTCTGGATGGAATACACTGAAATGTTTGAAAAGACTTGTATGAAGATACTCCTAAATAGCTACAAGCAATCTGGTTACACCACAGTGTTCTTTCATTTAATAAACTTTATATATAGTCTCCTATAGCTGTAGTGAAATGTTTTATATCATATATGAAAATGTTCCTACAGCTACCTGCAAGCTGGGATCAGCACACTGACTTTTCATTGTAATAAAGTGATAGTTACTTTGTATGGCATACACTGAAATGTCAGAAAAGACTTATATGAGTCTATTTCTAAAGAGATACAAGCAAGCTGGTTTCACAATAGTGATCTTTCATTGAATTAATGTAATAGATATTCTGTCGCACATGTTGTGAAATGTTCAATAAATCTTACATGAAAATGTTACTATAAGTCTACCTGAAAGCTGAGTTAAGTACAATGTTTTTTCATTTTAAGAAAGTATAGCTGTTCTCTATGGCTCATACTGAAATGCTAGAAAAGACTTACATGAAGATGTTCCTTAAAAGCTACAAGGAAGTTGCTTTCACCACAGCATTCTTTCAATGAGTGAATGTTATAGATATTCCATCATGCCCGTAGTGAAATGTTTGATAGGACTTATTTGAAGATTCCCCTAAACAGCTGCAAGCAAGGTGTTTTCACCACAGTGTTCATTCAGAAAATGAATGTTATACGTATTCTGTCATGCCTCAAGAGAACTATTTGATGTCTTATGTGAGAGTGTTCCTGAACAGCTACAAGCAAGCTTTTTCAACATAGTGTGGTTTCCTTGAATGAATGTTATGGATATCATGTTGCGGCTGTAGAGAAACGTTTGATAAGACATAAATGAAATGCTCATAAAGAGCCACTGGTTTCATCAGAACGTTCTTTCTGGATATGGAAGTGATAGCCATTCTGTAGGCATAATGAAGTGTTTGAAGAGCCTTATACGAAGACATTCCCAAGGCGCCAGAAGTAATCTGGCTTCACCACAGTGTTCTTTCAGTGAACGAGTGTTATAGCTAGTCTGTCATGCCTGTAGTGAAATGTTTAATAAGTCTTATATGAAGAGGTTTCAAACAGCCGCCAGCAAGCCGGGTTTAGCACAGTGTCCTTTAACTGTAAGTAAGTGAGAGCCATTCTGTATGGCATATACTTAAATGTTAGAGAGGTCTTATATGAAGATGTTCCTAAATAGAATCCAACAAGATGTGTTCAGGACAGAATAATTTCATCATAAGATAGTGACAGCCGTTTAGTATGGCATATACTGAAATGCTGAAAAGGACTGAAATGAAGATCTTCCTTAACAGTAAAACCAAGCCACTTTCACCATAGTGTTCTCTCATTGAATGGATGTAATAGATATTCTGTCATGCCTGTAGTTAAATGTTCAATAGGTCTTACATAAAAATACTCCTAATAATCTACCTGAAAGCTATGAAACACAACCTTCTTTCCTTGTAAGAAGGGTATGGCCATGCTGTATGCCATATACTGAAATGCTTGAAAAGCTTTATACGAAGATGTTCCTCAACAGTTACAAGAAAACTGCTTTCATCCCTGTGTTCGTTCAATGAGTGAATGTTTAGAGATTCTGTCATTCCTGCAAAGGAATGTTTAATAAGTCTTACATGAAGATGTTTCTAAACAGCTACAAGGAAATTTTTTTAAATATAGTGTTATTACATTGAATAAACATTAAAGATATCCTGTCATGACTGTAGGCAAATGTCTGATAAGACTTGAGCAAGATATTAATAAACAATTACTTGCAAGCTGGGTTCATCACAGTATTCTTTCCTGGCTATGGAGATGATAGCCATTCTGTATGGCATAAAGTGATATGTTTGAAGAGCCTTTGATTTATATTCTTAAACAGCTAACAAGCAAGATGGTTTCTTCACAGTGTTCTTTCAGTGAATGAATGTTCTAGATATTGTCACATCTGTGGTGAAATATTTGATATATGATGTTCCTAAACAGCTACCTATAAACTGGATTCAGCATGTGTTCTTTCATTTTGTGAAAATGATAGTCGCTCTGTGTGGAATATACTTAAGTATTTGAAGTGTATTATGTGCAGATGTTCCTAAACAGTGAAAAGAAGATGGTTTTTGCATAATTTTCTTTCAGATAACAAATGTTATAGACATTGTCACATCTGTAGTCAAATGTTTGATATGATTTATGTGAAAATATCCCTAAACAGCTACCTGTTGGCTTGATTAAGCACAATGCTCTTTCCTTGTAAGAAAGTGATAGCTGTTCCATGTGGCATATACTGAAATGTTTGAAATGTCATCTGTGAAGATGTTCCTTAAGAGCTACTTGCTGGGTGTTTTCAAGACAATGTTCTTTCAGTGAATGAATGTTGTAGATAGTCTATCACACCCGTAGTGAAATGCTGGATAAGTTTTATGAAGATGTCCCTAAGTAGCTACAAGCAAAATGGTTTCACAACAGTGTTCTTACAGACATTGAAGGTTATAGATATTCTGTCATGCCTGTAGTGAAATGTTTGATAAGACTTGCATGAACACTTACATGAAGATGTTTCTAAACAGCCACAAGCAAGCTTTTTCAACACAGTATTTCATTGAATGAATGTAATAATTATCACATTGTGGCTGCAGAGAAACGTTTGATAAGACACACACAAAATGTTCATAAATAGCATGTGCCAGCTGGTTGCATCACAATGTTGTTTAATTTAATGGAAGTGATCATCATTCTGTATAGCATATGATGTGTTTGAATAGCCTTATATAAAGATATTCCTAAAAACTTATGAGCAATCTGGTTTCACCAGAGTGTGTTCCTCAGTGAAGGAATCTTACAGAGATTCTGTCAGAGCAGTAGTGACATGTTTGGTGTTTTGTATGAAGAAACCCTAAATGGCTTCCTGCAAGATGAGTTCAACACAGTGTTATTTCATTTTAAGAAAATGATAGTCATTCTGTTTGGCATAAACTGAAATATTAGAAAAGCCTTATATCAAGAGGTTCCTAATTAGCTACCAGCAATCTGGCTTCACAATAGTGTTCTTTCATTGAATGGATGTAATAGATACTTTGTAGTGAAATGTATGATAAGTCTCTTATGAAAAGGTTCCTAAACAGCTGCCTGCAATCTGGCTTCAGCACATTATATCATTGTCTCAAAGTGATATTCATTCAGTATGTCTTATATGGAAACGCTTGAAATGGTGAACATGAAGAAGTTTCTAAATATGTACAAGCAAGATTGTTTCTCCACAGTTTTCTTTCAGTGACTGAATGTTATGTATAGTCTGTCACGACTATTGTAAAATGTTTGATGAGTCTTATGTAAAAACGTTCCTAGATAGCTATCTGTGAGCTCTATTTAGCACAGTGTTCTTTCATTGTAGGAAAATGATACCCATTCATTATGGCATATACTGAAATGTGAGAAATGTCTTAAATACAAATGTTCCTAATAATAGCTTCAAGATGCTTTCACCACAGAGTTCTTTCAGTGAAACAATATTGCAGATATTCTGTGACACTTGTAGTGAAGTGTTAGTTAAAACTTACTTGCAAGCTGGATTCAGCACAGTGTTTCTTTCATTGTTTGAAACTCATATTCAATCAGAACAGCAAATATTGAAATGGTTATAATGACTAATATGAAGAGGATCCTTAATGGCTGCAAGTAAGATGGTTTCACCACAGTTTTCTCTCAGTGAACAAATGCTATATATATTCTGTCCCGCATGCAATGAAATGTTTGTTAAGTCTTATATGAACATGTTCCTAAACAGCTACCCGCAAACTGGGCTTAGAACAGTGTTCTCACACTGTTAGTAATTGATAGGTCATCTGTAGGGCATATGCTGAAATGTTTGAAATGTCTTATGTGAATATGCCCCTAAACAGCTGTAAGCACATTTGTTTCACCAGAGTTCCTTTAGTGTCTGAATCTTATGGATATTTTTCAAGTCTGTAGTGTAATTTTTTAAGTATTTTATGAAGTTCTTCCTAAACAGATACTAGGAAACAAGGGTTCAGCTCATCCTTCTTTCCTTGAGTGAATATTAAAATCATTCTGTCTTGACCATAGCGCAATATTTGTTAAGACTTATAAAAAGATATTTCTAAAAGACAACTTTCCAGCTGGGTTCTTAACATCGTTCTTTCATTTTATGGAAGTGATAACCATTCTGGATGGAATACACTGAAATGTTTGAAAAGACTTGTATGAAGATACTCCTAAATAGCTACAAGCAATCTGGTTACACCACAGTGTTCTTTCATTTAATAAACTTTATATATAGTCTCCTATAGCTGTAGTGAAATGTTTTATATCATATATGAAAATGTTCCTACAGCTACCTGCAAGCTGGGATCAGCACACTGACTTTTCATTGTAATAAAGTGATAGTTACTTTGTATGGCATACACTGAAATGTCAGAAAAGACTTATATGAGTCTATTTCTAAAGAGATACAAGCAAGCTGGTTTCACAATAGTGATCTTTCATTGAATTAATGTAATAGATATTCTGTCGCACATGTTGTGAAATGTTCAATAAATCTTACATGAAAATGTTACTATAAGTCTACCTGAAAGCTGAGTTAAGTACAATGTTTTTTCATTTTAAGAAAGTATAGCTGTTCTCTATGGCTCATACTGAAATGCTAGAAAAGACTTACATGAAGATGTTCCTTAAAAGCTACAAGGAAGTTGCTTTCACCACAGCATTCTTTCAATGAGTGAATGTTATAGATATTCCATCATGCCCGTAGTGAAATGTTTGATAGGACTTATTTGAAGATTCCCCTAAACAGCTGCAAGCAAGGTGTTTTCACCACAGTGTTCATTCAGAAAATGAATGTTATACGTATTCTGTCATGCCTCAAGAGAACTATTTGATGTCTTATGTGAGAGTGTTCCTGAACAGCTACAAGCAAGCTTTTTCAACATAGTGTGGTTTCCTTGAATGAATGTTATGGATATCATGTTGCGGCTGTAGAGAAACGTTTGATAAGACATAAATGAAATGCTCATAAAGAGCCACTGGTTTCATCAGAACGTTCTTTCTGGATATGGAAGTGATAGCCATTCTGTAGGCATAATGAAGTGTTTGAAGAGCCTTATACGAAGACATTCCCAAGGCGCCAGAAGTAATCTGGCTTCACCACAGTGTTCTTTCAGTGAACGAGTGTTATAGCTAGTCTGTCATGCCTGTAGTGAAATGTTTAATAAGTCTTATATGAAGAGGTTTCAAACAGCCGCCAGCAAGCCGGGTTTAGCACAGTGTCCTTTAACTGTAAGTAAGTGAGAGCCATTCTGTATGGCATATACTTAAATGTTAGAGAGGTCTTATATGAAGATGTTCCTAAATAGAATCCAACAAGATGTGTTCAGGACAGAATAATTTCATCATAAGATAGTGACAGCCGTTTAGTATGGCATATACTGAAATGCTGAAAAGGACTGAAATGAAGATCTTCCTTAACAGTAAAACCAAGCCACTTTCACCATAGTGTTCTCTCATTGAATGGATGTAATAGATATTCTGTCATGCCTGTAGTTAAATGTTCAATAGGTCTTACATAAAAATACTCCTAATAATCTACCTGAAAGCTATGAAACACAACCTTCTTTCCTTGTAAGAAGGGTATGGCCATGCTGTATGCCATATACTGAAATGCTTGAAAAGCTTTATACGAAGATGTTCCTCAACAGTTACAAGAAAACTGCTTTCATCCCTGTGTTCGTTCAATGAGTGAATGTTTAGAGATTCTGTCATTCCTGCAAAGGAATGTTTAATAAGTCTTACATGAAGATGTTTCTAAACAGCTACAAGGAAATTTTTTTAAATATAGTGTTATTACATTGAATAAACATTAAAGATATCCTGTCATGACTGTAGGCAAATGTCTGATGAGACTTGAGCAAGATATTAATAAACAATTACTTGCAAGCTGGGTTCATCACAGTATTCTTTCCTGGCTATGGAGATGATAGCCATTCTGTATGGCATAAAGTGATATGTTTGAAGAGCCTTTGATTTATATTCTTAAACAGCTAACAAGCAAGATGGTTTCTTCACAGTGTTCTTTCAGTGAATGAATGTTCTAGATATTGTCACATCTGTGCTGAAATATTTGATATATGATGTTCCTAAACAGCTACCTATAAACTGGATTCAGCATGTGTGCTTTCATTTTGTGAAAATGATAGTCGCTCTGTGTGGAATATACTTAAGTATTTGAAGTGTATTATGTGCAGATGTTCCTAAACAGTGAAAAGAAGATGGTTTTTGCATAATTTTCTTTCAGATAACAAATGTTATAGACATTGTCACATCTGTAGTCAAATGTTTGATATGATTTATGTGAAAATATCCCTAAACAGCTACCTGTTGGCTTGATTAAGCACAATGCTCTTTCCTTGTAAGAAAGTGATAGCTGTTCCATGTGGCATATACTGAAATGTTTGAAATGTCATCTGTGAAGATGTTCCTTAAGAGCTACTTGCTGGGTGTTTTCAAGACAATGTTCTTTCAGTGAATGAATGTTGTAGATAGTCTATCACACCCGTAGTGAAATGCTGGATAAGTTTTATGAAGATGTCCCTAAGTAGCTACAAGCAAAATGGTTTCACAACAGTGTTCTTACAGACATTGAAGGTTATAGATATTCTGTCATGCCTGTAGTGAAATGTTTGATAAGACTTGCATGAACACTTACATGAAGATGTTTCTAAACAGCCACAAGCAAGCTTTTTCAACACAGTATTTCATTGAATGAATGTAATAATTATCACATTGTGGCTGCAGAGAAACGTTTGATAAGACACACACAAAATGTTCATAAATAGCATGTGCCAGCTGGTTGCATCACAATGTTGTTTAATTTAATGGAAGTGATCATCATTCTGTATAGCATATGATGTGTTTGAATAGCCTTATATAAAGATATTCCTAAAAACTTATGAGCAATCTGGTTTCACCAGAGTGTGTTCCTCAGTGAAGGAATCTTACAGAGATTCTGTCAGAGCAGTAGTGACATGTTTGGTGTTTTGTATGAAGAAACCCTAAATGGCTTCCTGCAAGATGAGTTCAACACAGTGTTATTTCATTTTAAGAAAATGATAGTCATTCTGTTTGGCATAAACTGAAATATTAGAAAAGCCTTATATCAAGAGGTTCCTAGTTAGCTACCAGCAATCTGGCTTCACAATAGTGTTCTTTCATTGAATGGATGTAATAGATACTTTGTAGTGAAATGTATGATAAGTCTCTTATGAAAAGGTTCCTAAACAGCTGCCTGCAATCTGGCTTCAGCACATTATATCATTGTCTCAAAGTGATATTCATTCAGTATGTCTTATATGGAAACGCTTGAAATGGTGAACATGAAGAAGTTTCTAAATATGTACAAGCAAGATTGTTTCTCCACAGTTTTCTTTCAGTGACTGAATGTTATGTATAGTCTGTCACGACTATTGTAAAATGTTTGATGAGTCTTATGTAAAAACGTTCCTAGATAGCTATCTGTGAGCTCTATTTAGCACAGTGTTCTTTCATTGTAGGAAAATGATACCCATTCATTATGGCATATACTGAAATGTGAGAAATGTCTTAAATACAAATGTTCCTAATAATAGCTTCAAGATGCTTTCACCACAGAGTTCTTTCAGTGAAACAATATTGCAGATATTCTGTGACACTTGTAGTGAAGTGTTAGTTAAAACTTACTTGCAAGCTGGATTCAGCACAGTGTTTCTTTCATTGTTTGAAACTCATATTCAATCAGAACAGCAAATATTGAAATGGTTATAATGACTAATATGAAGAGGATCCTTAATGGCTGCAAGTAAGATGGTTTCACCACAGTTTTCTCTCAGTGAACAAATGCTATATATATTCTGTCCCGCATGCAATGAAATGTTTGTTAAGTCTTATATGAACATGTTCCTAAACAGCTACCCGCAAACTGGGCTTAGAACAGTGTTCTCACACTGTTAGTAATTGATAGGTCATCTGTAGGGCATATGCTGAAATGTTTGAAATGTCTTATGTGAATATGCCCCTAAACAGCTGTAAGCACATTTGTTTCACCAGAGTTCCTTTAGTGTCTGAATCTTATGGATATTTTTCAAGTCTGTAGTGTAATTTTTTAAGTATTTTATGAAGTTCTTCCTAAACAGATACTAGGAAACAAGGGTTCAGCTCATCCTTCTTTCCTTGAGTGAATATTAAAATCATTCTGTCATGACCATAGCGCAATATTTGTTAAGACTTATAAAAAGATATTTCTAAAAGACAACTTTCCAGCTGGGTTCTTAACATCGTTCTTTCATTTTATGGAAGTGATAACCATTCTGGATGGAATACACTGAAATGTTTGAAAAGACTTGTATGAAGATACTCCTAAATAGCTACAAGCAATCTGGTTACACCACAGTGTTCTTTCATTTAATAAACTTTATATATAGTCTCCTATAGCTGTAGTGAAATGTTTTATATCATATATGAAAATGTTCCTACAGCTACCTGCAAGCTGGGATCAGCACACTGACTTTTCATTGTAATAAAGTGATAGTTACTTTGTATGGCATACACTGAAATGTCAGAAAAGACTTATATGAGTCTATTTCTAAAGAGATACAAGCAAGCTGGTTTCACAATAGTGATCTTTCATTGAATTAATGTAATAGATATTCTGTCGCACATGTTGTGAAATGTTCAATAAATCTTACATGAAAATGTTACTATAAGTCTACCTGAAAGCTGAGTTAAGTACAATGTTTTTTCATTTTAAGAAAGTATAGCTGTTCTCTATGGCTCATACTGAAATGCTAGAAAAGACTTACATGAAGATGTTCCTTAAAAGCTACAAGGAAGTTGCTTTCACCACAGCATTCTTTCAATGAGTGAATGTTATAGATATTCCATCATGCCCGTAGTGAAATGTTTGATAGGACTTATTTGAAGATTCCCCTAAACAGCTGCAAGCAAGGTGTTTTCACCACAGTGTTCATTCAGAAAATGAATGTTATACGTATTCTGTCATGCCTCAAGAGAACTATTTGATGTCTTATGTGAGAGTGTTCCTGAACAGCTACAAGCAAGCTTTTTCAACATAGTGTGGTTTCCTTGAATGAATGTTATGGATATCATGTTGCGGCTGTAGAGAAACGTTTGATAAGACATAAATGAAATGCTCATAAAGAGCCACTGGTTTCATCAGAACGTTCTTTCTGGATATGGAAGTGATAGCCATTCTGTAGGCATAATGAAGTGTTTGAAGAGCCTTATACGAAGACATTCCCAAGGCGCCAGAAGTAATCTGGCTTCACCACAGTGTTCTTTCAGTGAACGAGTGTTATAGCTAGTCTGTCATGCCTGTAGTGAAATGTTTAATAAGTCTTATATGAAGAGGTTTCAAACAGCCGCCAGCAAGCCGGGTTTAGCACAGTGTCCTTTAACTGTAAGTAAGTGAGAGCCATTCTGTATGGCATATACTTAAATGTTAGAGAGGTCTTATATGAAGATGTTCCTAAATAGAATCCAACAAGATGTGTTCAGGACAGAATAATTTCATCATAAGATAGTGACAGCCGTTTAGTATGGCATATACTGAAATGCTGAAAAGGACTGAAATGAAGATCTTCCTTAACAGTAAAACCAAGCCACTTTCACCATAGTGTTCTCTCATTGAATGGATGTAATAGATATTCTGTCATGCCTGTAGTTAAATGTTCAATAGGTCTTACATAAAAATACTCCTAATAATCTACCTGAAAGCTATGAAACACAACCTTCTTTCCTTGTAAGAAGGGTATGGCCATGCTGTATGCCATATACTGAAATGCTTGAAAAGCTTTATACGAAGATGTTCCTCAACAGTTACAAGAAAACTGCTTTCATCCCTGTGTTCGTTCAATGAGTGAATGTTTAGAGATTCTGTCATTCCTGCAAAGGAATGTTTAATAAGTCTTACATGAAGATGTTTCTAAACAGCTACAAGGAAATTTTTTTAAATATAGTGTTATTACATTGAATAAACATTAAAGATATCCTGTCATGACTGTAGGCAAATGTCTGATGAGACTTGAGCAAGATATTAATAAACAATTACTTGCAAGCTGGGTTCATCACAGTATTCTTTCCTGGCTATGGAGATGATAGCCATTCTGTATGGCATAAAGTGATATGTTTGAAGAGCCTTTGATTTATATTCTTAAACAGCTAACAAGCAAGATGGTTTCTTCACAGTGTTCTTTCAGTGAATGAATGTTCTAGATATTGTCACATCTGTGCTGAAATATTTGATATATGATGTTCCTAAACAGCTACCTATAAACTGGATTCAGCATGTGTGCTTTCATTTTGTGAAAATGATAGTCGCTCTGTGTGGAATATACTTAAGTATTTGAAGTGTATTATGTGCAGATGTTCCTAAACAGTGAAAAGAAGATGGTTTTTGCATAATTTTCTTTCAGATAACAAATGTTATAGACATTGTCACATCTGTAGTCAAATGTTTGATATGATTTATGTGAAAATATCCCTAAACAGCTACCTGTTGGCTTGATTAAGCACAATGCTCTTTCCTTGTAAGAAAGTGATAGCTGTTCCATGTGGCATATACTGAAATGTTTGAAATGTCATCTGTGAAGATGTTCCTTAAGAGCTACTTGCTAGGTGTTTTCAAGACAATGTTCTTTCAGTGAATGAATGTTGTAGATAGTCTATCACACCCGTAGTGAAATGCTGGATAAGTTTTATGAAGATGTCCCTAAGTAGCTACAAGCAAAATGGTTTCACAACAGTGTTCTTACAGACATTGAAGGTTATAGATATTCTGTCATGCCTGTAGTGAAATGTTTGATAAGACTTGCATGAACACTTACATGAAGATGTTTCTAAACAGCCACAAGCAAGCTTTTTCAACACAGTATTTCATTGAATGAATGTAATAATTATCACATTGTGGCTGCAGAGAAACGTTTGATAAGACACACACAAAATGTTCATAAATAGCATGTGCCAGCTGGTTGCATCACAATGTTGTTTAATTTAATGGAAGTGATCATCATTCTGTATAGCATATGATGTGTTTGAATAGCCTTATATAAAGATATTCCTAAAAACTTATGAGCAATCTGGTTTCACCAGAGTGTGTTCCTCAGTGAAGGAATCTTACAGAGATTCTGTCAGAGCAGTAGTGACATGTTTGGTGTTTTGTATGAAGAAACCCTAAATGGCTTCCTGCAAGATGAGTTCAACACAGTGTTATTTCATTTTAAGAAAATGATAGTCATTCTGTTTGGCATAAACTGAAATATTAGAAAAGCCTTATATCAAGAGGTTCCTAGTTAGCTACCAGCAATCTGGCTTCACAATAGTGTTCTTTCATTGAATGGATGTAATAGATACTTTGTAGTGAAATGTATGATAAGTCTCTTATGAAAAGGTTCCTAAACAGCTGCCTGCAATCTGGCTTCAGCACATTATATCATTGTCTCAAAGTGATATTCATTCAGTATGTCTTATATGGAAACGCTTGAAATGGTGAACATGAAGAAGTTTCTAAATATATACAAGCAAGATTGTTTCTCCACAGTTTTCTTTCAGTGACTGAATGTTATGTATAGTCTGTCACGACTATTGTAAAATGTTTGATGAGTCTTATGTAAAAACGTTCCTAGATAGCTATCTGTGAGCTCTATTTAGCACAGTGTTCTTTCATTGTAGGAAAATGATACCCATTCATTATGGCATATACTGAAATGTGAGAAATGTCTCAAATACAAATGTTCCTAATAATAGCTTCAAGATGCTTTCACCACAGAGTTCTTTCAGTGAAACAATATTGCAGATATTCTGTGACACTTGTAGTGAAGTGTTAGTTAAAACTTACTTGCAAGCTGGATTCAGCACAGTGTTTCTTTCATTGTTTGAAACTCATATTCAATCAGAACAGCAAATATTGAAATGGTTATAATGACTAATATGAAGAGGATCCTTAATGGCTGCAAGTAAGATGGTTTCACCACAGTTTTCTCTCAGTGAACAAATGCTATATATATTCTGTCCCGCATGCAATGAAATGTTTGTTAAGTCTTATATGAACATGTTCCTAAACAGCTACCCGCAAACTGGGCTTAGAACAGTGTTCTCACACTGTTAGTAATTGATAGGTCATCTGTAGGGCATATGCTGAAATGTTTGAAATGTCTTATGTGAATATGCCCCTAAACAGCTGTAAGCACATTTGTTTCACCAGAGTTCCTTTAGTGTCTGAATCTTATGGATATTTTTCAAGTCTGTAGTGTAATTTTTTAAGTATTTTATGAAGTTCTTCCTAAACAGATACTAGGAAACAAGGGTTCAGCTCATCCTTCTTTCCTTGAGTGAATATTAAAATCATTCTGTCATGACCATAGCGCAATATTTGTTAAGACTTATAAAAAGATATTTCTAAAAGACAACTTTCCAGCTGGGTTCTTAACATCGTTCTTTCATTTTATGGAAGTGATAACCATTCTGGATGGAATACACTGAAATGTTTGAAAAGACTTGTATGAAGATACTCCTAAATAGCTACAAGCAATCTGGTTACACCACAGTGTTCTTTCATTTAATAAACTTTATATATAGTCTCCTATAGCTGTAGTGAAATGTTTTATATCATATATGAAAATGTTCCTACAGCTACCTGCAAGCTGGGATCAGCACACTGACTTTTCATTGTAATAAAGTGATAGTTACTTTGTATGGCATACACTGAAATGTCAGAAAAGACTTATATGAGTCTATTTCTAAAGAGATACAAGCAAGCTGGTTTCACAATAGTGATCTTTCATTGAATTAATGTAATAGATATTCTGTCGCACATGTTGTGAAATGTTCAATAAATCTTACATGAAAATGTTACTATAAGTCTACCTGAAAGCTGAGTTAAGTACAATGTTTTTTCATTTTAAGAAAGTATAGCTGTTCTCTATGGCTCATACTGAAATGCTAGAAAAGACTTACATGAAGATGTTCCTTAAAAGCTACAAGGAAGTTGCTTTCACCACAGCATTCTTTCAATGAGTGAATGTTTTAGATATTCCATCATGCCCGTAGTGAAATGTTTGATAGGACTTATTTGAAGATTCCCCTAAACAGCTGCAAGCAAGGTGTTTTCACCACAGTGTTCATTCAGAAAATGAATGTTATACGTATTCTGTCATGCCTCAAGAGAACTATTTGATGTCTTATGTGAGAGTGTTCCTGAACAGCTACAAGCAAGCTTTTTCAACATAGTGTGGTTTCCTTGAATGAATGTTATGGATATCATGTTGCGGCTGTAGAGAAACGTTTGATAAGACATAAATGAAATGCTCATAAAGAGCCACTGGTTTCATCAGAACGTTCTTTCTGGATATGGAAGTGATAGCCATTCTGTAGGCATAATGAAGTGTTTGAAGAGCCTTATACGAAGACATTCCCAAGGCGCCAGAAGTAATCTGGCTTCACCACAGTGTTCTTTCAGTGAACGAGTGTTATAGCTAGTCTGTCATGCCTGTAGTGAAATGTTTAATAAGTCTTATATGAAGAGGTTTCAAACAGCCGCCAGCAAGCCGGGTTTAGCACAGTGTCCTTTAACTGTAAGTAAGTGAGAGCCATTCTGTATGGCATATACTTAAATGTTAGAGAGGTCTTATATGAAGATGTTCCTAAATAGAATCCAACAAGATGTGTTCAGGACAGAATAATTTCATCATAAGATAGTGACAGCCGTTTAGTATGGCATATACTGAAATGCTGAAAAGGACTGAAATGAAGATCTTCCTTAACAGTAAAACCAAGCCACTTTCACCATAGTGTTCTCTCATTGAATGGATGTAATAGATATTCTGTCATGCCTGTAGTTAAATGTTCAATAGGTCTTACATAAAAATACTCCTAATAATCTACCTGAAAGCTATGAAACACAACCTTCTTTCCTTGTAAGAAGGGTATGGCCATGCTGTATGCCATATACTGAAATGCTTGAAAAGCTTTATACGAAGATGTTCCTCAACAGTTACAAGAAAACTGCTTTCATCCCTGTGTTCGTTCAATGAGTGAATGTTTAGAGATTCTGTCATTCCTGCAAAGGAATGTTTAATAAGTCTTACATGAAGATGTTTCTAAACAGCTACAAGGAAATTTTTTTAAATATAGTGTTATTACATTGAATAAACATTAAAGATATCCTGTCATGACTGTAGGCAAATGTCTGATGAGACTTGAGCAAGATATTAATAAACAATTACTTGCAAGCTGGGTTCATCACAGTATTCTTTCCTGGCTATGGAGATGATAGCCATTCTGTATGGCATAAAGTGATATGTTTGAAGAGCCTTTGATTTATATTCTTAAACAGCTAACAAGCAAGATGGTTTCTTCACAGTGTTCTTTCAGTGAATGAATGTTCTAGATATTGTCACATCTGTGCTGAAATATTTGATATATGATGTTCCTAAACAGCTACCTATAAACTGGATTCAGCATGTGTGCTTTCATTTTGTGAAAATGATAGTCGCTCTGTGTGGAATATACTTAAGTATTTGAAGTGTATTATGTGCAGATGTTCCTAAACAGTGAAAAGAAGATGGTTTTTGCATAATTTTCTTTCAGATAACAAATGTTATAGACATTGTCACATCTGTAGTCAAATGTTTGATATGATTTATGTGAAAATATCCCTAAACAGCTACCTGTTGGCTTGATTAAGCACAATGCTCTTTCCTTGTAAGAAAGTGATAGCTGTTCCATGTGGCATATACTGAAATGTTTGAAATGTCATCTGTGAAGATGTTCCTTAAGAGCTACTTGCTAGGTGTTTTCAAGACAATGTTCTTTCAGTGAATGAATGTTGTAGATAGTCTATCACACCCGTAGTGAAATGCTGGATAAGTTTTATGAAGATGTCCCTAAGTAGCTACAAGCAAAATGGTTTCACAACAGTGTTCTTACAGACATTGAAGGTTATAGATATTCTGTCATGCCTGTAGTGAAATGTTTGATAAGACTTGCATGAACACTTACATGAAGATGTTTCTAAACAGCCACAAGCAAGCTTTTTCAACACAGTATTTCATTGAATGAATGTAATAATTATCACATTGTGGCTGCAGAGAAACGTTTGATAAGACACACACAAAATGTTCATAAATAGCATGTGCCAGCTGGTTGCATCACAATGTTGTTTAATTTAATGGAAGTGATCATCATTCTGTATAGCATATGATGTGTTTGAATAGCCTTATATAAAGATATTCCTAAAAACTTATGAGCAATCTGGTTTCACCAGAGTGTGTTCCTCAGTGAAGGAATCTTACAGAGATTCTGTCAGAGCAGTAGTGACATGTTTGGTGTTTTGTATGAAGAAACCCTAAATGGCTTCCTGCAAGATGAGTTCAACACAGTGTTATTTCATTTTAAGAAAATGATAGTCATTCTGTTTGGCATAAACTGAAATATTAGAAAAGCCTTATATCAAGAGGTTCCTAATTAGCTACCAGCAATCTGGCTTCACAATAGTGTTCTTTCATTGAATGGATGTAATAGATACTTTGTAGTGAAATGTATGATAAGTCTCTTATGAAAAGGTTCCTAAACAGCTGCCTGCAATCTGGCTTCAGCACATTATATCATTGTCTCAAAGTGATATTCATTCAGTATGTCTTATATGGAAACGCTTGAAATGGTGAACATGAAGAAGTTTCTAAATATGTACAAGCAAGATTGTTTCTCCACAGTTTTCTTTCAGTGACTGAATGTTATGTATAGTCTGTCACGACTATTGTAAAATGTTTGATGAGTCTTATGTAAAAACGTTCCTAGATAGCTATCTGTGAGCTCTATTTAGCACAGTGTTCTTTCATTGTAGGAAAATGATACCCATTCATTATGGCATATACTGAAATGTGAGAAATGTCTTAAATACAAATGTTCCTAATAATAGCTTCAAGATGCTTTCACCACAGAGTTCTTTCAGTGAAACAATATTGCAGATATTCTGTGACACTTGTAGTGAAGTGTTAGTTAAAACTTACTTGCAAGCTGGATTCAGCACAGTGTTTCTTTCATTGTTTGAAACTCATATTCAATCAGAACAGCAAATATTGAAATGGTTATAATGACTAATATGAAGAGGATCCTTAATGGCTGCAAGTAAGATGGTTTCACCACAGTTTTCTCTCAGTGAACAAATGCTATATATATTCTGTCCCGCATGCAATGAAATGTTTGTTAAGTCTTATATGAACATGTTCCTAAACAGCTACCCGCAAACTGGGCTTAGAACAGTGTTCTCACACTGTTAGTAATTGATAGGTCATCTGTAGGGCATATGCTGAAATGTTTGAAATGTCTTATGTGAATATGCCCCTAAACAGCTGTAAGCACATTTGTTTCACCAGAGTTCCTTTAGTGTCTGAATCTTATGGATATTTTTCAAGTCTGTAGTGTAATTTTTTAAGTATTTTATGAAGTTCTTCCTAAACAGATACTAGGAAACAAGGGTTCAGCTCATCCTTCTTTCCTTGAGTGAATATTAAAATCATTCTGTCATGACCATAGCGCAATATTTGTTAAGACTTATAAAAAGATATTTCTAAAAGACAACTTTCCAGCTGGGTTCTTAACATCGTTCTTTCATTTTATGGAAGTGATAACCATTCTGGATGGAATACACTGAAATGTTTGAAAAGACTTGTATGAAGATACTCCTAAATAGCTACAAGCAATCTGGTTACACCACAGTGTTCTTTCATTTAATAAACTTTATATATAGTCTCCTATAGCTGTAGTGAAATGTTTTATATCATATATGAAAATGTTCCTACAGCTACCTGCAAGCTGGGATCAGCACACTGACTTTTCATTGTAATAAAGTGATAGTTACTTTGTATGGCATACACTGAAATGTCAGAAAAGACTTATATGAGTCTATTTCTAAAGAGATACAAGCAAGCTGGTTTCACAATAGTGATCTTTCATTGAATTAATGTAATAGATATTCTGTCGCACATGTTGTGAAATGTTCAATAAATCTTACATGAAAATGTTACTATAAGTCTACCTGAAAGCTGAGTTAAGTACAATGTTTTTTCATTTTAAGAAAGTATAGCTGTTCTCTATGGCTCATACTGAAATGCTAGAAAAGACTTACATGAAGATGTTCCTTAAAAGCTACAAGGAAGTTGCTTTCACCACAGCATTCTTTCAATGAGTGAATGTTATAGATATTCCATCATGCCCGTAGTGAAATGTTTGATAGGACTTATTTGAAGATTCCCCTAAACAGCTGCAAGCAAGGTGTTTTCACCACAGTGTTCATTCAGAAAATGAATGTTATACGTATTCTGTCATGCCTCAAGAGAACTATTTGATGTCTTATGTGAGAGTGTTCCTGAACAGCTACAAGCAAGCTTTTTCAACATAGTGTGGTTTCCTTGAATGAATGTTATGGATATCATGTTGCGGCTGTAGAGAAACGTTTGATAAGACATAAATGAAATGCTCATAAAGAGCCACTGGTTTCATCAGAACGTTCTTTCTGGATATGGAAGTGATAGCCATTCTGTAGGCATAATGAAGTGTTTGAAGAGCCTTATACGAAGACATTCCCAAGGCGCCAGAAGTAATCTGGCTTCACCACAGTGTTCTTTCAGTGAACGAGTGTTATAGCTAGTCTGTCATGCCTGTAGTGAAATGTTTAATAAGTCTTATATGAAGAGGTTTCAAACAGCCGCCAGCAAGCCGGGTTTAGCACAGTGTCCTTTAACTGTAAGTAAGTGAGAGCCATTCTGTATGGCATATACTTAAATGTTAGAGAGGTCTTATATGAAGATGTTCCTAAATAGAATCCAACAAGATGTGTTCAGGACAGAATAATTTCATCATAAGATAGTGACAGCCGTTTAGTATGGCATATACTGAAATGCTGAAAAGGACTGAAATGAAGATCTTCCTTAACAGTAAAACCAAGCCACTTTCACCATAGTGTTCTTTCATTGAATGGATGTAATAGATATTCTGTCATGCCTGTAGTTAAATGTTCAATAGGTCTTACATAAAAATACTCCTAATAATCTACCTGAAAGCTATGAAACACAACCTTCTTTCCTTGTAAGAAGGGTATGGCCATGCTGTATGCCATATACTGAAATGCTTGAAAAGCTTTATACGAAGATGTTCCTCAACAGTTACAAGAAAACTGCTTTCATCCCTGTGTTCGTTCAATGAGTGAATGTTTAGAGATTCTGTCATTCCTGCAAAGGAATGTTTAATAAGTCTTACATGAAGATGTTTCTAAACAGCTACAAGGAAATTTTTTTAAATATAGTGTTATTACATTGAATAAACATTAAAGATATCCTGTCATGACTGTAGGCAAATGTCTGATGAGACTTGAGCAAGATATTAATAAACAATTACTTGCAAGCTGGGTTCATCACAGTATTCTTTCCTGGCTATGGAGATGATAGCCATTCTGTATGGCATAAAGTGATATGTTTGAAGAGCCTTTGATTTATATTCTTAAACAGCTAACAAGCAAGATGGTTTCTTCACAGTGTTCTTTCAGTGAATGAATGTTCTAGATATTGTCACATCTGTGCTGAAATATTTGATATATGATGTTCCTAAACAGCTACCTATAAACTGGATTCAGCATGTGTGCTTTCATTTTGTGAAAATGATAGTCGCTCTGTGTGGAATATACTTAAGTATTTGAAGTGTATTATGTGCAGATGTTCCTAAACAGTGAAAAGAAGATGGTTTTTGCATAATTTTCTTTCAGATAACAAATGTTATAGACATTGTCACATCTGTAGTCAAATGTTTGATATGATTTATGTGAAAATATCCCTAAACAGCTACCTGTTGGCTTGATTAAGCACAATGCTCTTTCCTTGTAAGAAAGTGATAGCTGTTCCATGTGGCATATACTGAAATGTTTGAAATGTCATCTGTGAAGATGTTCCTTAAGAGCTACTTGCTGGGTGTTTTCAAGACAATGTTCTTTCAGTGAATGAATGTTGTAGATAGTCTATCACACCCGTAGTGAAATGCTGGATAAGTTTTATGAAGATGTCCCTAAGTAGCTACAAGCAAAATGGTTTCACAACAGTGTTCTTACAGACATTGAAGGTTATAGATATTCTGTCATGCCTGTAGTGAAATGTTTGATAAGACTTGCATGAACACTTACATGAAGATGTTTCTAAACAGCCACAAGCAAGCTTTTTCAACACAGTATTTCATTGAATGAATGTAATAATTATCACATTGTGGCTGCAGAGAAACGTTTGATAAGACACACACAAAATGTTCATAAATAGCATGTGCCAGCTGGTTGCATCACAATGTTGTTTAATTTAATGGAAGTGATCATCATTCTGTATAGCATATGATGTGTTTGAATAGCCTTATATAAAGATATTCCTAAAAACTTATGAGCAATCTGGTTTCACCAGAGTGTGTTCCTCAGTGAAGGAATCTTACAGAGATTCTGTCAGAGCAGTAGTGACATGTTTGGTGTTTTGTATGAAGAAACCCTAAATGGCTTCCTGCAAGATGAGTTCAACACAGTGTTATTTCATTTTAAGAAAATGATAGTCATTCTGTTTGGCATAAACTGAAATATTAGAAAAGCCTTATATCAAGAGGTTCCTAATTAGCTACCAGCAATCTGGCTTCACAATAGTGTTCTTTCATTGAATGGATGTAATAGATACTTTGTAGTGAAATGTATGATAAGTCTCTTATGAAAAGGTTCCTAAACAGCTGCCTGCAATCTGGCTTCAGCACATTATATCATTGTCTCAAAGTGATATTCATTCAGTATGTCTTATATGGAAACGCTTGAAATGGTGAACATGAAGAAGTTTCTAAATATGTACAAGCAAGATTGTTTCTCCACAGTTTTCTTTCAGTGACTGAATGTTATGTATAGTCTGTCACGACTATTGTAAAATGTTTGATGAGTCTTATGTAAAAACGTTCCTAGATAGCTATCTGTGAGCTCTATTTAGCACAGTGTTCTTTCATTGTAGGAAAATGATACCCATTCATTATGGCATATACTGAAATGTGAGAAATGTCTTAAATACAAATGTTCCTAATAATAGCTTCAAGATGCTTTCACCACAGAGTTCTTTCAGTGAAACAATATTGCAGATATTCTGTGACACTTGTAGTGAAGTGTTAGTTAAAACTTACTTGCAAGCTGGATTCAGCACAGTGTTTCTTTCATTGTTTGAAACTCATATTCAATCAGAACAGCAAATATTGAAATGGTTATAATGACTAATATGAAGAGGATCCTTAATGGCTGCAAGTAAGATGGTTTCACCACAGTTTTCTCTCAGTGAACAAATGCTATATATATTCTGTCCCGCATGCAATGAAATGTTTGTTAAGTCTTATATGAACATGTTCCTAAACAGCTACCCGCAAACTGGGCTTAGAACAGTGTTCTCACACTGTTAGTAATTGATAGGTCATCTGTAGGGCATATGCTGAAATGTTTGAAATGTCTTATGTGAATATGCCCCTAAACAGCTGTAAGCACATTTGTTTCACCAGAGTTCCTTTAGTGTCTGAATCTTATGGATATTTTTCAAGTCTGTAGTGTAATTTTTTAAGTATTTTATGAAGTTCTTCCTAAACAGATACTAGGAAACAAGGGTTCAGCTCATCCTTCTTTCCTTGAGTGAATATTAAAATCATTCTGTCATGACCATAGCGCAATATTTGTTAAGACTTATAAAAAGATATTTCTAAAAGACAACTTTCCAGCTGGGTTCTTAACATCGTTCTTTCATTTTATGGAAGTGATAACCATTCTGGATGGAATACACTGAAATGTTTGAAAAGACTTGTATGAAGATACTCCTAAATAGCTACAAGCAATCTGGTTACACCACAGTGTTCTTTCATTTAATAAACTTTATATATAGTCTCCTATAGCTGTAGTGAAATGTTTTATATCATATATGAAAATGTTCCTACAGCTACCTGCAAGCTGGGATCAGCACACTGACTTTTCATTGTAATAAAGTGATAGTTACTTTGTATGGCATACACTGAAATGTCAGAAAAGACTTATATGAGTCTATTTCTAAAGAGATACAAGCAAGCTGGTTTCACAATAGTGATCTTTCATTGAATTAATGTAATAGATATTCTGTCGCACATGTTGTGAAATGTTCAATAAATCTTACATGAAAATGTTACTATAAGTCTACCTGAAAGCTGAGTTAAGTACAATGTTTTTTCATTTTAAGAAAGTATAGCTGTTCTCTATGGCTCATACTGAAATGCTAGAAAAGACTTACATGAAGATGTTCCTTAAAAGCTACAAGGAAGTTGCTTTCACCACAGCATTCTTTCAATGAGTGAATGTTATAGATATTCCATCATGCCCGTAGTGAAATGTTTGATAGGACTTATTTGAAGATTCCCCTAAACAGCTGCAAGCAAGGTGTTTTCACCACAGTGTTCATTCAGAAAATGAATGTTATACGTATTCTGTCATGCCTCAAGAGAACTATTTGATGTCTTATGTGAGAGTGTTCCTGAACAGCTACAAGCAAGCTTTTTCAACATAGTGTGGTTTCCTTGAATGAATGTTATGGATATCATGTTGCGGCTGTAGAGAAACGTTTGATAAGACATAAATGAAATGCTCATAAAGAGCCACTGGTTTCATCAGAACGTTCTTTCTGGATATGGAAGTGATAGCCATTCTGTAGGCATAATGAAGTGTTTGAAGAGCCTTATACGAAGACATTCCCAAGGCGCCAGAAGTAATCTGGCTTCACCACAGTGTTCTTTCAGTGAACGAGTGTTATAGCTAGTCTGTCATGCCTGTAGTGAAATGTTTAATAAGTCTTATATGAAGAGGTTTCAAACAGCCGCCAGCAAGCCGGGTTTAGCACAGTGTCCTTTAACTGTAAGTAAGTGAGAGCCATTCTGTATGGCATATACTTAAATGTTAGAGAGGTCTTATATGAAGATGTTCCTAAATAGAATCCAACAAGATGTGTTCAGGACAGAATAATTTCATCATAAGATAGTGACAGCCGTTTAGTATGGCATATACTGAAATGCTGAAAAGGACTGAAATGAAGATCTTCCTTAACAGTAAAACCAAGCCACTTTCACCATAGTGTTCTTTCATTGAATGGATGTAATAGATATTCTGTCATGCCTGTAGTTAAATGTTCAATAGGTCTTACATAAAAATACTCCTAATAATCTACCTGAAAGCTATGAAACACAACCTTCTTTCCTTGTAAGAAGGGTATGGCCATGCTGTATGCCATATACTGAAATGCTTGAAAAGCTTTATACGAAGATGTTCCTCAACAGTTACAAGAAAACTGCTTTCATCCCTGTGTTCGTTCAATGAGTGAATGTTTAGAGATTCTGTCATTCCTGCAAAGGAATGTTTAATAAGTCTTACATGAAGATGTTTCTAAACAGCTACAAGGAAATTTTTTTAAATATAGTGTTATTACATTGAATAAACATTAAAGATATCCTGTCATGACTGTAGGCAAATGTCTGATGAGACTTGAGCAAGATATTAATAAACAATTACTTGCAAGCTGGGTTCATCACAGTATTCTTTCCTGGCTATGGAGATGATAGCCATTCTGTATGGCATAAAGTGATATGTTTGAAGAGCCTTTGATTTATATTCTTAAACAGCTAACAAGCAAGATGGTTTCTTCACAGTGTTCTTTCAGTGAATGAATGTTCTAGATATTGTCACATCTGTGCTGAAATATTTGATATATGATGTTCCTAAACAGCTACCTATAAACTGGATTCAGCATGTGTGCTTTCATTTTGTGAAAATGATAGTCGCTCTGTGTGGAATATACTTAAGTATTTGAAGTGTATTATGTGCAGATGTTCCTAAACAGTGAAAAGAAGATGGTTTTTGCATAATTTTCTTTCAGATAACAAATGTTATAGACATTGTCACATCTGTAGTCAAATGTTTGATATGATTTATGTGAAAATATCCCTAAACAGCTACCTGTTGGCTTGATTAAGCACAATGCTCTTTCATTGTAAGAAAGTGATAGCTGTTCCCTGTGGCATATACTGAAATGTTTGAAATGTCATCTGTGAAGATGTTCCTTAAGAGCTACTTGCTGGGTGTTTTCAAGACAATGTTCTTTCAGTGAATGAATGTTGTAGATAGTCTATCACACCCGTAGTGAAATGCTGGATAAGTTTTATGAAGATGTCCCTAAGTAGCTACAAGCAAAATGGTTTCACAACAGTGTTCTTACAGACATTGAAGGTTATAGATATTCTGTCATGCCTGTAGTGAAATGTTTGATAAGACTTGCATGAACACTTACATGAAGATGTTTCTAAACAGCCACAAGCAAGCTTTTTCAACACAGTATTTCATTGAATGAATGTAATAATTATCACATTGTGGCTGCAGAGAAACGTTTGATAAGACACACACAAAATGTTCATAAATAGCATGTGCCAGCTGGTTGCATCACAATGTTGTTTAATTTAATGGAAGTGATCATCATTCTGTATAGCATATGATGTGTTTGAATAGCCTTATATAAAGATATTCCTAAAAACTTATGAGCAATCTGGTTTCACCAGAGTGTGTTCCTCAGTGAAGGAATCTTACAGAGATTCTGTCAGAGCAGTAGTGACATGTTTGGTGTTTTGTATGAAGAAACCCTAAATGGCTTCCTGCAAGATGAGTTCAACACAGTGTTATTTCATTTTAAGAAAATGATAGTCATTCTGTTTGGCATAAACTGAAATATTAGAAAAGCCTTATATCAAGAGGTTCCTAATTAGCTACCAGCAATCTGGCTTCACAATAGTGTTCTTTCATTGAATGGATGTAATAGATACTTTGTAGTGAAATGTATGATAAGTCTCTTATGAAAAGGTTCCTAAACAGCTGCCTGCAATCTGGCTTCAGCACATTATATCATTGTCTCAAAGTGATATTCATTCAGTATGTCTTATATGGAAACGCTTGAAATGGTGAACATGAAGAAGTTTCTAAATATGTACAAGCAAGATTGTTTCTCCACAGTTTTCTTTCAGTGACTGAATGTTATGTATAGTCTGTCACGACTATTGTAAAATGTTTGATGAGTCTTATGTAAAAACGTTCCTAGATAGCTATCTGTGAGCTCTATTTAGCACAGTGTTCTTTCATTGTAGGAAAATGATACCCATTCATTCTGGCATATACTGAAATGTGAGAAATGTCTTAAATACAAATGTTCCTAATAATAGCTTCAAGATGCTTTCACCACAGAGTTCTTTCAGTGAAACAATATTGCAGATATTCTGTGACACTTGTAGTGAAGTGTTAGTTAAAACTTACTTGCAAGCTGGATTCAGCACAGTGTTTCTTTCATTGTTTGAAACTCATATTCAATCAGAACAGCAAATATTGAAATGGTTATAATGACTAATATGAAGAGGATCCTTAATGGCTGCAAGTAAGATGGTTTCACCACAGTTTTCTCTCAGTGAACAAATGCTATATATATTCTGTCCCGCATGCAATGAAATGTTTGTTAAGTCTTATATGAACATGTTCCTAAACAGCTACCCGCAAACTGGGCTTAGAACAGTGTTCTCACACTGTTAGTAATTGATAGGTCATCTGTAGGGCATATGCTGAAATGTTTGAAATGTCTTATGTGAATATGCCCCTAAACAGCTGTAAGCACATTTGTTTCACCAGAGTTCCTTTAGTGTCTGAATCTTATGGATATTTTTCAAGTCTGTAGTGTAATTTTTTAAGTATTTTATGAAGTTCTTCCTAAACAGATACTAGGAAACAAGGGTTCAGCTCATCCTTCTTTCCTTGAGTGAATATTAAAATCATTCTGTCATGACCATAGCGCAATATTTGTTAAGACTTATAAAAAGATATTTCTAAAAGACAACTTTCCAGCTGGGTTCTTAACATCGTTCTTTCATTTTATGGAAGTGATAACCATTCTGGATGGAATACACTGAAATGTTTGAAAAGACTTGTATGAAGATACTCCTAAATAGCTACAAGCAATCTGGTTACACCACAGTGTTCTTTCATTTAATAAACTTTATATATAGTCTCCTATAGCTGTAGTGAAATGTTTTATATCATATATGAAAATGTTCCTACAGCTACCTGCAAGCTGGGATCAGCACACTGACTTTTCATTGTAATAAAGTGATAGTTACTTTGTATGGCATACACTGAAATGTCAGAAAAGACTTATATGAGTCTATTTCTAAAGAGATACAAGCAAGCTGGTTTCACAATAGTGATCTTTCATTGAATTAATGTAATAGATATTCTGTCGCACATGTTGTGAAATGTTCAATAAATCTTACATGAAAATGTTACTATAAGTCTACCTGAAAGCTGAGTTAAGTACAATGTTTTTTCATTTTAAGAAAGTATAGCTGTTCTCTATGGCTCATACTGAAATGCTAGAAAAGACTTACATGAAGATGTTCCTTAAAAGCTACAAGGAAGTTGCTTTCACCACAGCATTCTTTCAATGTGTGAATGTTATAGATATTCCATCATGCCCGTAGTGAAATGTTTGATAGGACTTATTTGAAGATTCCCCTAAACAGCTGCAAGCAAGGTGTTTTCACCACAGTGTTCATTCAGAAAATGAATGTTATACGTATTCTGTCATGCCTCAAGAGAACTATTTGATGTCTTATGTGAGAGTGTTCCTGAACAGCTACAAGCAAGCTTTTTCAACATAGTGTGGTTTCCTTGAATGAATGTTATGGATATCATGTTGCGGCTGTAGAGAAACGTTTGATAAGACATAAATGAAATGCTCATAAAGAGCCACTGGTTTCATCAGAACGTTCTTTCTGGATATGGAAGTGATAGCCATTCTGTAGGCATAATGAAGTGTTTGAAGAGCCTTATACGAAGACATTCCCAAGGCGCCAGAAGTAATCTGGCTTCACCACAGTGTTCTTTCAGTGAACGAGTGTTATAGCTAGTCTGTCATGCCTGTAGTGAAATGTTTAATAAGTCTTATATGAAGAGGTTTCAAACAGCCGCCAGCAAGCCGGGTTTAGCACAGTGTCCTTTAACTGTAAGTAAGTGAGAGCCATTCTGTATGGCATATACTTAAATGTTAGAGAGGTCTTATATGAAGATGTTCCTAAATAGAATCCAACAAGATGTGTTCAGGACAGAATAATTTCATCATAAGATAGTGACAGCCGTTTAGTATGGCATATACTGAAATGCTGAAAAGGACTGAAATGAAGATCTTCCTTAACAGTAAAACCAAGCCACTTTCACCATAGTGTTCTTTCATTGAATGGATGTAATAGATATTCTGTCATGCCTGTAGTTAAATGTTCAATAGGTCTTACATAAAAATACTCCTAATAATCTACCTGAAAGCTATTAAACACAACCTTCTTTCCTTGTAAGAAGGGTATGGCCATGCTGTATGCCATATACTGAAATGCTTGAAAAGCTTTATACGAAGATGTTCCTCAACAGTTACAAGAAAACTGCTTTCATCCCTGTGTTCGTTCAATGAGTGAATGTTTAGAGATTCTGTCATTCCTGCAAAGGAATGTTTAATAAGTCTTACATGAAGATGTTTCTAAACAGCTACAAGGAAATTTTTTTAAATATAGTGTTATTACATTGAATAAACATTAAAGATATCCTGTCATGACTGTAGGCAAATGTCTGATAAGACTTGAGCAAGATATTAATAAACAATTACTTGCAAGCTGGGTTCATCACAGTATTCTTTCCTGGCTATGGAGATGATAGCCATTCTGTATGGCATAAAGTGATATGTTTGAAGAGCCTTTGATTTATATTCTTAAACAGCTAACAAGCAAGATGGTTTCTTCACAGTGTTCTTTCAGTGAATGAATGTTCTAGATATTGTCACATCTGTGGTGAAATATTTGATATATGATGTTCCTAAACAGCTACCTATAAACTGGATTCAGCATGTGTGCTTTCATTTTGTGAAAATGATAGTCGCTCTGTGTGGAATATACTTAAGTATTTGAAGTGTATTATGTGCAGATGTTCCTAAACAGTGAAAAGAAGATGGTTTTTGCATAATTTTCTTTCAGATAACAAATGTTATAGACATTGTCACATCTGTAGTCAAATGTTTGATATGATTTATGTGAAAATATCCCTAAACAGCTACCTGTTGGCTTGATTAAGCACAATGCTCTTTCCTTGTAAGAAAGTGATAGCTGTTCCATGTGGCATATACTGAAATGTTTGAAATGTCATCTGTGAAGATGTTCCTTAAGAGCTACTTGCTGGGTGTTTTCAAGACAATGTTCTTTCAGTGAATGAATGTTGTAGATAGTCTATCACACCCGTAGTGAAATGCTGGATAAGTTTTATGAAGATGTCCCTAAGTAGCTACAAGCAAAATGGTTTCACAACAGTGTTCTTACAGACATTGAAGGTTATAGATATTCTGTCATGCCTGTAGTGAAATGTTTGATAAGACTTGCATGAACACTTACATGAAGATGTTTCTAAACAGCCACAAGCAAGCTTTTTCAACACAGTATTTCATTGAATGAATGTAATAATTATCACATTGTGGCTGCAGAGAAACGTTTGATAAGACACACACAAAATGTTCATAAATAGCATGTGCCAGCTGGTTGCATCACAATGTTGTTTAATTTAATGGAAGTGATCATCATTCTGTATAGCATATGATGTGTTTGAATAGCCTTATATAAAGATATTCCTAAAAACTTATGAGCAATCTGGTTTCACCAGAGTGTGTTCCTCAGTGAAGGAATCTTACAGAGATTCTGTCAGAGCAGTAGTGACATGTTTGGTGTTTTGTATGAAGAAACCCTAAATGGCTTCCTGCAAGATGAGTTCAACACAGTGTTATTTCATTTTAAGAAAATGATAGTCATTCTGTTTGGCATAAACTGAAATATTAGAAAAGCCTTATATCAAGAGGTTCCTAATTAGCTACCAGCAATCTGGCTTCACAATAGTGTTCTTTCATTGAATGGATGTAATAGATACTTTGTAGTGAAATGTATGATAAGTCTCTTATGAAAAGGTTCCTAAACAGCTGCCTGCAATCTGGCTTCAGCACATTATATCATTGTCTCAAAGTGATATTCATTCAGTATGTCTTATATGGAAACGCTTGAAATGGTGAACATGAAGAAGTTTCTAAATATGTACAAGCAAGATTGTTTCTCCACAGTTTTCTTTCAGTGACTGAATGTTATGTATAGTCTGTCACGACTATTGTAAAATGTTTGATGAGTCTTATGTAAAAACGTTCCTAGATAGCTATCTGTGAGCTCTATTTAGCACAGTGTTCTTTCATTGTAGGAAAATGATACCCATTCATTCTGGCATATACTGAAATGTGAGAAATGTCTTAAATACAAATGTTCCTAATAATAGCTTCAAGATGCTTTCACCACAGAGTTCTTTCAGTGAAACAATATTGCAGATATTCTGTGACACTTGTAGTGAAGTGTTAGTTAAAACTTACTTGCAAGCTGGATTCAGCACAGTGTTTCTTTCATTGTTTGAAACTCATATTCAATCAGAACAGCAAATATTGAAATGGTTATAATGACTAATATGAAGAGGATCCTTAATGGCTGCAAGTAAGATGGTTTCACCACAGTTTTCTCTCAGTGAACAAATGCTATATATATTCTGTCCCGCATGCAATGAAATGTTTGTTAAGTCTTATATGAACATGTTCCTAAACAGCTACCCGCAAACTGGGCTTAGAACAGTGTTCTCACACTGTTAGTAATTGATAGGTCATCTGTAGGGCATATGCTGAAATGTTTGAAATGTCTTATGTGAATATGCCCCTAAACAGCTGTAAGCACATTTGTTTCACCAGAGTTCCTTTAGTGTCTGAATCTTATGGATATTTTTCAAGTCTGTAGTGTAATTTTTTAAGTATTTTATGAAGTTCTTCCTAAACAGATACTAGGAAACAAGGGTTCAGCTCATCCTTCTTTCCTTGAGTGAATATTAAAATCATTCTGTCATGACCATAGCGCAATATTTGTTAAGACTTATAAAAAGATATTTCTAAAAGACAACTTTCCAGCTGGGTTCTTAACATCGTTCTTTCATTTTATGGAAGTGATAACCATTCTGGATGGAATACACTGAAATGTTTGAAAAGACTTGTATGAAGATACTCCTAAATAGCTACAAGCAATCTGGTTACACCACAGTGTTCTTTCATTTAATAAACTTTATATATAGTCTCCTATAGCTGTAGTGAAATGTTTTATATCATATATGAAAATGTTCCTACAGCTACCTGCAAGCTGGGATCAGCACACTGACTTTTCATTGTAATAAAGTGATAGTTACTTTGTATGGCATACACTGAAATGTCAGAAAAGACTTATATGAGTCTATTTCTAAAGAGATACAAGCAAGCTGGTTTCACAATAGTGATCTTTCATTGAATTAATGTAATAGATATTCTGTCGCACATGTTGTGAAATGTTCAATAAATCTTACATGAAAATGTTACTATAAGTCTACCTGAAAGCTGAGTTAAGTACAATGTTTTTTCATTTTAAGAAAGTATAGCTGTTCTCTATGGCTCATACTGAAATGCTAGAAAAGACTTACATGAAGATGTTCCTTAAAAGCTACAAGGAAGTTGCTTTCACCACAGCATTCTTTCAATGTGTGAATGTTATAGATATTCCATCATGCCCGTAGTGAAATGTTTGATAGGACTTATTTGAAGATTCCCCTAAACAGCTGCAAGCAAGGTGTTTTCACCACAGTGTTCATTCAGAAAATGAATGTTATACGTATTCTGTCATGCCTCAAGAGAACTATTTGATGTCTTATGTGAGAGTGTTCCTGAACAGCTACAAGCAAGCTTTTTCAACATAGTGTGGTTTCCTTGAATGAATGTTATGGATATCATGTTGCGGCTGTAGAGAAACGTTTGATAAGACATAAATGAAATGCTCATAAAGAGCCACTGGTTTCATCAGAACGTTCTTTCTGGATATGGAAGTGATAGCCATTCTGTAGGCATAATGAAGTGTTTGAAGAGCCTTATACGAAGACATTCCCAAGGCGCCAGAAGTAATCTGGCTTCACCACAGTGTTCTTTCAGTGAACGAGTGTTATAGCTAGTCTGTCATGCCTGTAGTGAAATGTTTAATAAGTCTTATATGAAGAGGTTTCAAACAGCCGCCAGCAAGCCGGGTTTAGCACAGTGTCCTTTAACTGTAAGTAAGTGAGAGCCATTCTGTATGGCATATACTTAAATGTTAGAGAGGTCTTATATGAAGATGTTCCTAAATAGAATCCAACAAGATGTGTTCAGGACAGAATAATTTCATCATAAGATAGTGACAGCCGTTTAGTATGGCATATACTGAAATGCTGAAAAGGACTGAAATGAAGATCTTCCTTAACAGTAAAACCAAGCCACTTTCACCATAGTGTTCTTTCATTGAATGGATGTAATAGATATTCTGTCATGCCTGTAGTTAAATGTTCAATAGGTCTTACATAAAAATACTCCTAATAATCTACCTGAAAGCTATTAAACACAACCTTCTTTCCTTGTAAGAAGGGTATGGCCATGCTGTATGCCATATACTGAAATGCTTGAAAAGCTTTATACGAAGATGTTCCTCAACAGTTACAAGAAAACTGCTTTCATCCCTGTGTTCGTTCAATGAGTGAATGTTTAGAGATTCTGTCATTCCTGCAAAGGAATGTTTAATAAGTCTTACATGAAGATGTTTCTAAACAGCTACAAGGAAATTTTTTTAAATATAGTGTTATTACATTGAATAAACATTAAAGATATCCTGTCATGACTGTAGGCAAATGTCTGATAAGACTTGAGCAAGATATTAATAAACAATTACTTGCAAGCTGGGTTCATCACAGTATTCTTTCCTGGCTATGGAGATGATAGCCATTCTGTATGGCATAAAGTGATATGTTTGAAGAGCCTTTGATTTATATTCTTAAACAGCTAACAAGCAAGATGGTTTCTTCACAGTGTTCTTTCAGTGAATGAATGTTCTAGATATTGTCACATCTGTGGTGAAATATTTGATATATGATGTTCCTAAACAGCTACCTATAAACTGGATTCAGCATGTGTTCTTTCATTTTGTGAAAATGATAGTCGCTCTGTGTGGAATATACTTAAGTATTTGAAGTGTATTATGTGCAGATGTTCCTAAACAGTGAAAAGAAGATGGTTTTTGCATAATTTTCTTTCAGATAACAAATGTTATAGACATTGTCACATCTGTAGTCAAATGTTTGATATGATTTATGTGAAAATATCCCTAAACAGCTACCTGTTGGCTTGATTAAGCACAATGCTCTTTCCTTGTAAGAAAGTGATAGCTGTTCCATGTGGCATATACTGAAATGTTTGAAATGTCATCTGTGAAGATGTTCCTTAAGAGCTACTTGCTGGGTGTTTTCAAGACAATGTTCTTTCAGTGAATGAATGTTGTAGATAGTCTATCACACCCGTAGTGAAATGCTGGATAAGTTTTATGAAGATGTCCCTAAGTAGCTACAAGCAAAATGGTTTCACAACAGTGTTCTTACAGACATTGAAGGTTATAGATATTCTGTCATGCCTGTAGTGAAATGTTTGATAAGACTTGCATGAACACTTACATGAAGATGTTTCTAAACAGCCACAAGCAAGCTTTTTCAACACAGTATTTCATTGAATGAATGTAATAATTATCACATTGTGGCTGCAGAGAAACGTTTGATAAGACACACACAAAATGTTCATAAATAGCATGTGCCAGCTGGTTGCATCACAATGTTGTTTAATTTAATGGAAGTGATCATCATTCTGTATAGCATATGATGTGTTTGAATAGCCTTATATAAAGATATTCCTAAAAACTTATGAGCAATCTGGTTTCACCAGAGTGTGTTCCTCAGTGAAGGAATCTTACAGAGATTCTGTCAGAGCAGTAGTGACATGTTTGGTGTTTTGTATGAAGAAACCCTAAATGGCTTCCTGCAAGATGAGTTCAACACAGTGTTATTTCATTTTAAGAAAATGATAGTCATTCTGTTTGGCATAAACTGAAATATTAGAAAAGCCTTATATCAAGAGGTTCCTAATTAGCTACCAGCAATCTGGCTTCACAATAGTGTTCTTTCATTGAATGGATGTAATAGATACTTTGTAGTGAAATGTATGATAAGTCTCTTATGAAAAGGTTCCTAAACAGCTGCCTGCAATCTGGCTTCAGCACATTATATCATTGTCTCAAAGTGATATTCATTCAGTATGTCTTATATGGAAACGCTTGAAATGGTGAACATGAAGAAGTTTCTAAATATGTACAAGCAAGATTGTTTCTCCACAGTTTTCTTTCAGTGACTGAATGTTATGTATAGTCTGTCACGACTATTGTAAAATGTTTGATGAGTCTTATGTAAAAACGTTCCTAGATAGCTATCTGTGAGCTCTATTTAGCACAGTGTTCTTTCATTGTAGGAAAATGATACCCATTCATTCTGGCATATACTGAAATGTGAGAAATGTCTTAAATACAAATGTTCCTAATAATAGCTTCAAGATGCTTTCACCACAGAGTTCTTTCAGTGAAACAATATTGCAGATATTCTGTGACACTTGTAGTGAAGTGTTAGTTAAAACTTACTTGCAAGCTGGATTCAGCACAGTGTTTCTTTCATTGTTTGAAACTCATATTCAATCAGAACAGCAAATATTGAAATGGTTATAATGACTAATATGAAGAGGATCCTTAATGGCTGCAAGTAAGATGGTTTCACCACAGTTTTCTCTCAGTGAACAAATGCTATATATATTCTGTCCCGCATGCAATGAAATGTTTGTTAAGTCTTATATGAACATGTTCCTAAACAGCTACCCGCAAACTGGGCTTAGAACAGTGTTCTCACACTGTTAGTAATTGATAGGTCATCTGTAGGGCATATGCTGAAATGTTTGAAATGTCTTATGTGAATATGCCCCTAAACAGCTGTAAGCACATTTGTTTCACCAGAGTTCCTTTAGTGTCTGAATCTTATGGATATTTTTCAAGTCTGTAGTGTAATTTTTTAAGTATTTTATGAAGTTCTTCCTAAACAGATACTAGGAAACAAGGGTTCAGCTCATCCTTCTTTCCTTGAGTGAATATTAAAATCATTCTGTCATGACCATAGCGCAATATTTGTTAAGACTTATAAAAAGATATTTCTAAAAGACAACTTTCCAGCTGGGTTCTTAACATCGTTCTTTCATTTTATGGAAGTGATAACCATTCTGGATGGAATACACTGAAATGTTTGAAAAGACTTGTATGAAGATACTCCTAAATAGCTACAAGCAATCTGGTTACACCACAGTGTTCTTTCATTTAATAAACTTTATATATAGTCTCCTATAGCTGTAGTGAAATGTTTTATATCATATATGAAAATGTTCCTACAGCTACCTGCAAGCTGGGATCAGCACACTGACTTTTCATTGTAATAAAGTGATAGTTACTTTGTATGGCATACACTGAAATGTCAGAAAAGACTTATATGAGTCTATTTCTAAAGAGATACAAGCAAGCTGGTTTCACAATAGTGATCTTTCATTGAATTAATGTAATAGATATTCTGTCGCACATGTTGTGAAATGTTCAATAAATCTTACATGAAAATGTTACTATAAGTCTACCTGAAAGCTGAGTTAAGTACAATGTTTTTTCATTTTAAGAAAGTATAGCTGTTCTCTATGGCTCATACTGAAATGCTAGAAAAGACTTACATGAAGATGTTCCTTAAAAGCTACAAGGAAGTTGCTTTCACCACAGCATTCTTTCAATGAGTGAATGTTATAGATATTCCATCATGCCCGTAGTGAAATGTTTGATAGGACTTATTTGAAGATTCCCCTAAACAGCTGCAAGCAAGGTGTTTTCACCACAGTGTTCATTCAGAAAATGAATGTTATACGTATTCTGTCATGCCTCAAGAGAACTATTTGATGTCTTATGTGAGAGTGTTCCTGAACAGCTACAAGCAAGCTTTTTCAACATAGTGTGGTTTCCTTGAATGAATGTTATGGATATCATGTTGCGGCTGTAGAGAAACGTTTGATAAGACATAAATGAAATGCTCATAAAGAGCCACTGGTTTCATCAGAACGTTCTTTCTGGATATGGAAGTGATAGCCATTCTGTAGGCATAATGAAGTGTTTGAAGAGCCTTATACGAAGACATTCCCAAGGCGCCAGAAGTAATCTGGCTTCACCACAGTGTTCTTTCAGTGAACGAGTGTTATAGCTAGTCTGTCATGCCTGTAGTGAAATGTTTAATAAGTCTTATATGAAGAGGTTTCAAACAGCCGCCAGCAAGCCGGGTTTAGCACAGTGTCCTTTAACTGTAAGTAAGTGAGAGCCATTCTGTATGGCATATACTTAAATGTTAGAGAGGTCTTATATGAAGATGTTCCTAAATAGAATCCAACAAGATGTGTTCAGGACAGAATAATTTCATCATAAGATAGTGACAGCCGTTTAGTATGGCATATACTGAAATGCTGAAAAGGACTGAAATGAAGATCTTCCTTAACAGTAAAACCAAGCCACTTTCACCATAGTGTTCTTTCATTGAATGGATGTAATAGATATTCTGTCATGCCTGTAGTTAAATGTTCAATAGGTCTTACATAAAAATACTCCTAATAATCTACCTGAAAGCTATGAAACACAACCTTCTTTCCTTGTAAGAAGGGTATGGCCATGCTGTATGCCATATACTGAAATGCTTGAAAAGCTTTATACGAAGATGTTCCTCAACAGTTACAAGAAAACTGCTTTCATCCCTGTGTTCGTTCAATGAGTGAATGTTTAGAGATTCTGTCATTCCTGCAAAGGAATGTTTAATAAGTCTTACATGAAGATGTTTCTAAACAGCTACAAGGAAATTTTTTTAAATATAGTGTTATTACATTGAATAAACATTAAAGATATCCTGTCATGACTGTAGGCAAATGTCTGATGAGACTTGAGCAAGATATTAATAAACAATTACTTGCAAGCTGGGTTCATCACAGTATTCTTTCCTGGCTATGGAGATGATAGCCATTCTGTATGGCATAAAGTGATATGTTTGAAGAGCCTTTGATTTATATTCTTAAACAGCTAACAAGCAAGATGGTTTCTTCACAGTGTTCTTTCAGTGAATGAATGTTCTAGATATTGTCACATCTGTGCTGAAATATTTGATATATGATGTTCCTAAACAGCTACCTATAAACTGGATTCAGCATGTGTGCTTTCATTTTGTGAAAATGATAGTCGCTCTGTGTGGAATATACTTAAGTATTTGAAGTGTATTATGTGCAGATGTTCCTAAACAGTGAAAAGAAGATGGTTTTTGCATAATTTTCTTTCAGATAACAAATGTTATAGACATTGTCACATCTGTAGTCAAATGTTTGATATGATTTATGTGAAAATATCCCTAAACAGCTACCTGTTGGCTTGATTAAGCACAATGCTCTTTCCTTGTAAGAAAGTGATAGCTGTTCCATGTGGCATATACTGAAATGTTTGAAATGTCATCTGTGAAGATGTTCCTTAAGAGCTACTTGCTAGGTGTTTTCAAGACAATGTTCTTTCAGTGAATGAATGTTGTAGATAGTCTATCACACCCGTAGTGAAATGCTGGATAAGTTTTATGAAGATGTCCCTAAGTAGCTACAAGCAAAATGGTTTCACAACAGTGTTCTTACAGACATTGAAGGTTATAGATATTCTGTCATGCCTGTAGTGAAATGTTTGATAAGACTTGCATGAACACTTACATGAAGATGTTTCTAAACAGCCACAAGCAAGCTTTTTCAACACAGTATTTCATTGAATGAATGTAATAATTATCACATTGTGGCTGCAGAGAAACGTTTGATAAGACACACACAAAATGTTCATAAATAGCATGTGCCAGCTGGTTGCATCACAATGTTGTTTAATTTAATGGAAGTGATCATCATTCTGTATAGCATATGATGTGTTTGAATAGCCTTATATAAAGATATTCCTAAAAACTTATGAGCAATCTGGTTTCACCAGAGTGTGTTCCTCAGTGAAGGAATCTTACAGAGATTCTGTCAGAGCAGTAGTGACATGTTTGGTGTTTTGTATGAAGAAACCCTAAATGGCTTCCTGCAAGATGAGTTCAACACAGTGTTATTTCATTTTAAGAAAATGATAGTCATTCTGTTTGGCATAAACTGAAATATTAGAAAAGCCTTATATCAAGAGGTTCCTAGTTAGCTACCAGCAATCTGGCTTCACAATAGTGTTCTTTCATTGAATGGATGTAATAGATACTTTGTAGTGAAATGTATGATAAGTCTCTTATGAAAAGGTTCCTAAACAGCTGCCTGCAATCTGGCTTCAGCACATTATATCATTGTCTCAAAGTGATATTCATTCAGTATGTCTTATATGGAAACGCTTGAAATGGTGAACATGAAGAAGTTTCTAAATATGTACAAGCAAGATTGTTTCTCCACAGTTTTCTTTCAGTGACTGAATGTTATGTATAGTCTGTCACGACTATTGTAAAATGTTTGATGAGTCTTATGTAAAAACGTTCCTAGATAGCTATCTGTGAGCTCTATTTAGCACAGTGTTCTTTCATTGTAGGAAAATGATACCCATTCATTATGGCATATACTGAAATGTGAGAAATGTCTTAAATACAAATGTTCCTAATAATAGCTTCAAGATGCTTTCACCACAGAGTTCTTTCAGTGAAACAATATTGCAGATATTCTGTGACACTTGTAGTGAAGTGTTAGTTAAAACTTACTTGCAAGCTGGATTCAGCACAGTGTTTCTTTCATTGTTTGAAACTCATATTCAATCAGAACAGCAAATATTGAAATGGTTATAATGACTAATATGAAGAGGATCCTTAATGGCTGCAAGTAAGATGGTTTCACCACAGTTTTCTCTCAGTGAACAAATGCTATATATATTCTGTCCCGCATGCAATGAAATGTTTGTTAAGTCTTATATGAACATGTTCCTAAACAGCTACCCGCAAACTGGGCTTAGAACAGTGTTCTCACACTGTTAGTAATTGATAGGTCATCTGTAGGGCATATGCTGAAATGTTTGAAATGTCTTATGTGAATATGCCCCTAAACAGCTGTAAGCACATTTGTTTCACCAGAGTTCCTTTAGTGTCTGAATCTTATGGATATTTTTCAAGTCTGTAGTGTAATTTTTTAAGTATTTTATGAAGTTCTTCCTAAACAGATACTAGGAAACAAGGGTTCAGCTCATCCTTCTTTCCTTGAGTGAATATTAAAATCATTCTGTCATGACCATAGCGCAATATTTGTTAAGACTTATAAAAAGATATTTCTAAAAGACAACTTTCCAGCTGGGTTCTTAACATTGTTCTTTCATTTTATGGAAGTGATAACCATTCTGGATGGAATACACTGAAATGTTTGAAAAGACTTGTATGAAGATACTCCTAAATAGCTACAAGCAATCTGGTTACACCACAGTGTTCTTTCATTTAATAAACTTTATATATAGTCTCCTATAGCTGTAGTGAAATGTTTTATATCATATATGAAAATGTTCCTACAGCTACCTGCAAGCTGGGATCAGCACACTGACTTTTCATTGTAATAAAGTGATAGTTACTTTGTATGGCATACACTGAAATGTCAGAAAAGACTTATATGAGTCTATTTCTAAAGAGATACAAGCAAGCTGGTTTCACAATAGTGATCTTTCATTGAATTAATGTAATAGATATTCTGTCGCACATGTTGTGAAATGTTCAATAAATCTTACATGAAAATGTTACTATAAGTCTACCTGAAAGCTGAGTTAAGTACAATGTTTTTTCATTTTAAGAAAGTATAGCTGTTCTCTATGGCTCATACTGAAATGCTAGAAAAGACTTACATGAAGATGTTCCTTAAAAGCTACAAGGAAGTTGCTTTCACCACAGCATTCTTTCAATGTGTGAATGTTATAGATATTCCATCATGCCCGTAGTGAAATGTTTGATAGGACTTATTTGAAGATTCCCCTAAACAGCTGCAAGCAAGGTGTTTTCACCACAGTGTTCATTCAGAAAATGAATGTTATACGTATTCTGTCATGCCTCAAGAGAACTATTTGATGTCTTATGTGAGAGTGTTCCTGAACAGCTACAAGCAAGCTTTTTCAACATAGTGTGGTTTCCTTGAATGAATGTTATGGATATCATGTTGCGGCTGTAGAGAAACGTTTGATAAGACATAAATGAAATGCTCATAAAGAGCCACTGGTTTCATCAGAACGTTCTTTCTGGATATGGAAGTGATAGCCATTCTGTAGGCATAATGAAGTGTTTGAAGAGCCTTATACGAAGACATTCCCAAGGCGCCAGAAGTAATCTGGCTTCACCACAGTGTTCTTTCAGTGAACGAGTGTTATAGCTAGTCTGTCATGCCTGTAGTGAAATGTTTAATAAGTCTTATATGAAGAGGTTTCAAACAGCCGCCAGCAAGCCGGGTTTAGCACAGTGTCCTTTAACTGTAAGTAAGTGAGAGCCATTCTGTATGGCATATACTTAAATGTTAGAGAGGTCTTATATGAAGATGTTCCTAAATAGAATCCAACAAGATGTGTTCAGGACAGAATAATTTCATCATAAGATAGTGACAGCCGTTTAGTATGGCATATACTGAAATGCTGAAAAGGACTGAAATGAAGATCTTCCTTAACAGTAAAACCAAGCCACTTTCACCATAGTGTTCTTTCATTGAATGGATGTAATAGATATTCTGTCATGCCTGTAGTTAAATGTTCAATAGGTCTTACATAAAAATACTCCTAATAATCTACCTGAAAGCTATGAAACACAACCTTCTTTCCTTGTAAGAAGGGTATGGCCATGCTGTATGCCATATACTGAAATGCTTGAAAAGCTTTATACGAAGATGTTCCTCAACAGTTACAAGAAAACTGCTTTCATCCCTGTGTTCGTTCAATGAGTGAATGTTTAGAGATTCTGTCATTCCTGCAAAGGAATGTTTAATAAGTCTTACATGAAGATGTTTCTAAACAGCTACAAGGAAATTTTTTTAAATATAGTGTTATTACATTGAATAAACATTAAAGATATCCTGTCATGACTGTAGGCAAATGTCTGATAAGACTTGAGCAAGATATTAATAAACAATTACTTGCAAGCTGGGTTCATCACAGTATTCTTTCCTGGCTATGGAGATGATAGCCATTCTGTATGGCATAAAGTGATATGTTTGAAGAGCCTTTGATTTATATTCTTAAACAGCTAACAAGCAAGATGGTTTCTTCACAGTGTTCTTTCAGTGAATGAATGTTCTAGATATTGTCACATCTGTGGTGAAATATTTGATATATGATGTTCCTAAACAGCTACCTATAAACTGGATTCAGCATGTGTTCTTTCATTTTGTGAAAATGATAGTCGCTCTGTGTGGAATATACTTAAGTATTTGAAGTGTATTATGTGCAGATGTTCCTAAACAGTGAAAAGAAGATGGTTTTTGCATAATTTTCTTTCAGATAACAAATGTTATAGACATTGTCACATCTGTAGTCAAATGTTTGATATGATTTATGTGAAAATATCCCTAAACAGCTACCTGTTGGCTTGATTAAGCACAATGCTCTTTCATTGTAAGAAAGTGATAGCTGTTCCCTGTGGCATATACTGAAATGTTTGAAATGTCATCTGTGAAGATGTTCCTTAAGAGCTACTTGCTGGGTGTTTTCAAGACAATGTTCTTTCAGTGAATGAATGTTGTAGATAGTCTATCACACCCGTAGTGAAATGCTGGATAAGTTTTATGAAGATGTCCCTAAGTAGCTACAAGCAAAATGGTTTCACAACAGTGTTCTTACAGACATTGAAGGTTATAGATATTCTGTCATGCCTGTAGTGAAATGTTTGATAAGACTTGCATGAACACTTACATGAAGATGTTTCTAAACAGCCACAAGCAAGCTTTTTCAACACAGTATTTCATTGAATGAATGTAATAATTATCACATTGTGGCTGCAGAGAAACGTTTGATAAGACACACACAAAATGTTCATAAATAGCATGTGCCAGCTGGTTGCATCACAATGTTGTTTAATTTAATGGAAGTGATCATCATTCTGTATAGCATATGATGTGTTTGAATAGCCTTATATAAAGATATTCCTAAAAACTTATGAGCAATCTGGTTTCACCAGAGTGTGTTCCTCAGTGAAGGAATCTTACAGAGATTCTGTCAGAGCAGTAGTGACATGTTTGGTGTTTTGTATGAAGAAACCCTAAATGGCTTCCTGCAAGATGAGTTCAACACAGTGTTATTTCATTTTAAGAAAATGATAGTCATTCTGTTTGGCATAAACTGAAATATTAGAAAAGCCTTATATCAAGAGGTTCCTAATTAGCTACCAGCAATCTGGCTTCACAATAGTGTTCTTTCATTGAATGGATGTAATAGATACTTTGTAGTGAAATGTATGATAAGTCTCTTATGAAAAGGTTCCTAAACAGCTGCCTGCAATCTGGCTTCAGCACATTATATCATTGTCTCAAAGTGATATTCATTCAGTATGTCTTATATGGAAACGCTTGAAATGGTGAACATGAAGAAGTTTCTAAATATGTACAAGCAAGATTGTTTCTCCACAGTTTTCTTTCAGTGACTGAATGTTATGTATAGTCTGTCACGACTATTGTAAAATGTTTGATGAGTCTTATGTAAAAACGTTCCTAGATAGCTATCTGTGAGCTCTATTTAGCACAGTGTTCTTTCATTGTAGGAAAATGATACCCATTCATTCTGGCATATACTGAAATGTGAGAAATGTCTTAAATACAAATGTTCCTAATAATAGCTTCAAGATGCTTTCACCACAGAGTTCTTTCAGTGAAACAATATTGCAGATATTCTGTGACACTTGTAGTGAAGTGTTAGTTAAAACTTACTTGCAAGCTGGATTCAGCACAGTGTTTCTTTCATTGTTTGAAACTCATATTCAATCAGAACAGCAAATATTGAAATGGTTATAATGACTAATATGAAGAGGATCCTTAATGGCTGCAAGTAAGATGGTTTCACCACAGTTTTCTCTCAGTGAGCAAATGCTGTATATATTCTGTCCCGCATGCAATGAAATGTTTGTTAAGTCTTATGTGAACATGTTCCTAAACAGCTACCCGCAAACTGGGCTTAGAACAGTGTTCTCACACTGTTAGTAATTGATAGGTCATCTGTAGGGCATATGCTGAAATGTTTGAAATGTCTTATGTGAATATGCCCCTAAACAGCTGTAAGCACATTTGTTTCACCAGAGTTCCTTTAGTGTCTGAATCTTATGGATATTTTTCAAGTCTGTAGTGTAATTTTTTAAGTATTTTATGAAGTTCTTCCTAAACAGATACTAGGAAACAAGGGTTCAGCTCATCCTTCTTTCCTTGAGTGAATATTAAAATCATTCTGTCATGACCATAGCGCAATATTTGTTAAGACTTATAAAAAGATATTTCTAAAAGACAACTTTCCAGCTGGGTTCTTAACATTGTTCTTTCATTTTATGGAAGTGATAACCATTCTGGATGGAATACACTGAAATGTTTGAAAAGACTTGTATGAAGATACTCCTAAATAGCTACAAGCAATCTGGTTACACCACAGTGTTCTTTCATTTAATAAACTTTATATATAGTCTCCTATAGCTGTAGTGAAATGTTTTATATCATATATGAAAATGTTCCTACAGCTACCTGCAAGCTGGGATCAGCACACTGACTTTTCATTGTAATAAAGTGATAGTTACTTTGTATGGCATACACTGAAATGTCAGAAAAGACTTATATGAGTCTATTTCTAAAGAGATACAAGCAAGCTGGTTTCACAATAGTGATCTTTCATTGAATTAATGTAATAGATATTCTGTCGCACATGTTGTGAAATGTTCAATAAATCTTACATGAAAATGTTACTATAAGTCTACCTGAAAGCTGAGTTAAGTACAATGTTTTTTCATTTTAAGAAAGTATAGCTGTTCTCTATGGCTCATACTGAAATGCTAGAAAAGACTTACATGAAGATGTTCCTTAAAAGCTACAAGGAAGTTGCTTTCACCACAGCATTCTTTCAATGTGTGAATGTTATAGATATTCCATCATGCCCGTAGTGAAATGTTTGATAGGACTTATTTGAAGATTCCCCTAAACAGCTGCAAGCAAGGTGTTTTCACCACAGTGTTCATTCAGAAAATGAATGTTATACGTATTCTGTCATGCCTCAAGAGAACTATTTGATGTCTTATGTGAGAGTGTTCCTGAACAGCTACAAGCAAGCTTTTTCAACATAGTGTGGTTTCCTTGAATGAATGTTATGGATATCATGTTGCGGCTGTAGAGAAACGTTTGATAAGACATAAATGAAATGCTCATAAAGAGCCACTGGTTTCATCAGAACGTTCTTTCTGGATATGGAAGTGATAGCCATTCTGTAGGCATAATGAAGTGTTTGAAGAGCCTTATACGAAGACATTCCCAAGGCGCCAGAAGTAATCTGGCTTCACCACAGTGTTCTTTCAGTGAACGAGTGTTATAGCTAGTCTGTCATGCCTGTAGTGAAATGTTTAATAAGTCTTATATGAAGAGGTTTCAAACAGCCGCCAGCAAGCCGGGTTTAGCACAGTGTCCTTTAACTGTAAGTAAGTGAGAGCCATTCTGTATGGCATATACTTAAATGTTAGAGAGGTCTTATATGAAGATGTTCCTAAATAGAATCCAACAAGATGTGTTCAGGACAGAATAATTTCATCATAAGATAGTGACAGCCGTTTAGTATGGCATATACTGAAATGCTGAAAAGGACTGAAATGAAGATCTTCCTTAACAGTAAAACCAAGCCACTTTCACCATAGTGTTCTTTCATTGAATGGATGTAATAGATATTCTGTCATGCCTGTAGTTAAATGTTCAATAGGTCTTACATAAAAATACTCCTAATAATCTACCTGAAAGCTATTAAACACAACCTTCTTTCCTTGTAAGAAGGGTATGGCCATGCTGTATGCCATATACTGAAATGCTTGAAAAGCTTTATACGAAGATGTTCCTCAACAGTTACAAGAAAACTGCTTTCATCCCTGTGTTCGTTCAATGAGTGAATGTTTAGAGATTCTGTCATTCCTGCAAAGGAATGTTTAATAAGTCTTACATGAAGATGTTTCTAAACAGCTACAAGGAAATTTTTTTAAATATAGTGTTATTACATTGAATAAACATTAAAGATATCCTGTCATGACTGTAGGCAAATGTCTGATAAGACTTGAGCAAGATATTAATAAACAATTACTTGCAAGCTGGGTTCATCACAGTATTCTTTCCTGGCTATGGAGATGATAGCCATTCTGTATGGCATAAAGTGATATGTTTGAAGAGCCTTTGATTTATATTCTTAAACAGCTAACAAGCAAGATGGTTTCTTCACAGTGTTCTTTCAGTGAATGAATGTTCTAGATATTGTCACATCTGTGGTGAAATATTTGATATATGATGTTCCTAAACAGCTACCTATAAACTGGATTCAGCATGTGTTCTTTCATTTTGTGAAAATGATAGTCGCTCTGTGTGGAATATACTTAAGTATTTGAAGTGTATTATGTGCAGATGTTCCTAAACAGTGAAAAGAAGATGGTTTTTGCATAATTTTCTTTCAGATAACAAATGTTATAGACATTGTCACATCTGTAGTCAAATGTTTGATATGATTTATGTGAAAATATCCCTAAACAGCTACCTGTTGGCTTGATTAAGCACAATGCTCTTTCATTGTAAGAAAGTGATAGCTGTTCCCTGTGGCATATACTGAAATGTTTGAAATGTCATCTGTGAAGATGTTCCTTAAGAGCTACTTGCTGGGTGTTTTCAAGACAATGTTCTTTCAGTGAATGAATGTTGTAGATAGTCTATCACACCCGTAGTGAAATGCTGGATAAGTTTTATGAAGATGTCCCTAAGTAGCTACAAGCAAAATGGTTTCACAACAGTGTTCTTACAGACATTGAAGGTTATAGATATTCTGTCATGCCTGTAGTGAAATGTTTGATAAGACTTGCATGAACACTTACATGAAGATGTTTCTAAACAGCCACAAGCAAGCTTTTTCAACACAGTATTTCATTGAATGAATGTAATAATTATCACATTGTGGCTGCAGAGAAACGTTTGATAAGACACACACAAAATGTTCATAAATAGCATGTGCCAGCTGGTTGCATCACAATGTTGTTTAATTTAATGGAAGTGATCATCATTCTGTATAGCATATGATGTGTTTGAATAGCCTTATATAAAGATATTCCTAAAAACTTATGAGCAATCTGGTTTCACCAGAGTGTGTTCCTCAGTGAAGGAATCTTACAGAGATTCTGTCAGAGCAGTAGTGACATGTTTGGTGTTTTGTATGAAGAAACCCTAAATGGCTTCCTGCAAGATGAGTTCAACACAGTGTTATTTCATTTTAAGAAAATGATAGTCATTCTGTTTGGCATAAACTGAAATATTAGAAAAGCCTTATATCAAGAGGTTCCTAATTAGCTACCAGCAATCTGGCTTCACAATAGTGTTCTTTCATTGAATGGATGTAATAGATACTTTGTAGTGAAATGTATGATAAGTCTCTTATGAAAAGGTTCCTAAACAGCTGCCTGCAATCTGGCTTCAGCACATTATATCATTGTCTCAAAGTGATATTCATTCAGTATGTCTTATATGGAAACGCTTGAAATGGTGAACATGAAGAAGTTTCTAAATATGTACAAGCAAGATTGTTTCTCCACAGTTTTCTTTCAGTGACTGAATGTTATGTATAGTCTGTCACGACTATTGTAAAATGTTTGATGAGTCTTATGTAAAAACGTTCCTAGATAGCTATCTGTGAGCTCTATTTAGCACAGTGTTCTTTCATTGTAGGAAAATGATACCCATTCATTATGGCATATACTGAAATGTGAGAAATGTCTTAAATACAAATGTTCCTAATAATAGCTTCAAGATGCTTTCACCACAGAGTTCTTTCAGTGAAACAATATTGCAGATATTCTGTGACACTTGTAGTGAAGTGTTAGTTAAAACTTACTTGCAAGCTGGATTCAGCACAGTGTTTCTTTCATTGTTTGAAACTCATATTCAATCAGAACAGCAAATATTGAAATGGTTATAATGACTAATATGAAGAGGATCCTTAATGGCTGCAAGTAAGATGGTTTCACCACAGTTTTCTCTCAGTGAACAAATGCTATATATATTCTGTCCCGCATGCAATGAAATGTTTGTTAAGTCTTATATGAACATGTTCCTAAACAGCTACCCGCAAACTGGGCTTAGAACAGTGTTCTCACACTGTTAGTAATTGATAGGTCATCTGTAGGGCATATGCTGAAATGTTTGAAATGTCTTATGTGAATATGCCCCTAAACAGCTGTAAGCACATTTGTTTCACCAGAGTTCCTTTAGTGTCTGAATCTTATGGATATTTTTCAAGTCTGTAGTGTAATTTTTTAAGTATTTTATGAAGTTCTTCCTAAACAGATACTAGGAAACAAGGGTTCAGCTCATCCTTCTTTCCTTGAGTGAATATTAAAATCATTCTGTCATGACCATAGCGCAATATTTGTTAAGACTTATAAAAAGATATTTCTAAAAGACAACTTTCCAGCTGGGTTCTTAACATTGTTCTTTCATTTTATGGAAGTGATAACCATTCTGGATGGAATACACTGAAATGTTTGAAAAGACTTGTATGAAGATACTCCTAAATAGCTACAAGCAATCTGGTTACACCACAGTGTTCTTTCATTTAATAAACTTTATATATAGTCTCCTATAGCTGTAGTGAAATGTTTTATATCATATATGAAAATGTTCCTACAGCTACCTGCAAGCTGGGATCAGCACACTGACTTTTCATTGTAATAAAGTGATAGTTACTTTGTATGGCATACACTGAAATGTCAGAAAAGACTTATATGAGTCTATTTCTAAAGAGATACAAGCAAGCTGGTTTCACAATAGTGATCTTTCATTGAATTAATGTAATAGATATTCTGTCGCACATGTTGTGAAATGTTCAATAAATCTTACATGAAAATGTTACTATAAGTCTACCTGAAAGCTGAGTTAAGTACAATGTTTTTTCATTTTAAGAAAGTATAGCTGTTCTCTATGGCTCATACTGAAATGCTAGAAAAGACTTACATGAAGATGTTCCTTAAAAGCTACAAGGAAGTTGCTTTCACCACAGCATTCTTTCAATGAGTGAATGTTATAGATATTCCATCATGCCCGTAGTGAAATGTTTGATAGGACTTATTTGAAGATTCCCCTAAACAGCTGCAAGCAAGGTGTTTTCACCACAGTGTTCATTCAGAAAATGAATGTTATACGTATTCTGTCATGCCTCAAGAGAACTATTTGATGTCTTATGTGAGAGTGTTCCTGAACAGCTACAAGCAAGCTTTTTCAACATAGTGTGGTTTCCTTGAATGAATGTTATGGATATCATGTTGCGGCTGTAGAGAAACGTTTGATAAGACATAAATGAAATGCTCATAAAGAGCCACTGGTTTCATCAGAACGTTCTTTCTGGATATGGAAGTGATAGCCATTCTGTAGGCATAATGAAGTGTTTGAAGAGCCTTATACGAAGACATTCCCAAGGCGCCAGAAGTAATCTGGCTTCACCACAGTGTTCTTTCAGTGAACGAGTGTTATAGCTAGTCTGTCATGCCTGTAGTGAAATGTTTAATAAGTCTTATATGAAGAGGTTTCAAACAGCCGCCAGCAAGCCGGGTTTAGCACAGTGTCCTTTAACTGTAAGTAAGTGAGAGCCATTCTGTATGGCATATACTTAAATGTTAGAGAGGTCTTATATGAAGATGTTCCTAAATAGAATCCAACAAGATGTGTTCAGGACAGAATAATTTCATCATAAGATAGTGACAGCCGTTTAGTATGGCATATACTGAAATGCTGAAAAGGACTGAAATGAAGATCTTCCTTAACAGTAAAACCAAGCCACTTTCACCATAGTGTTCTCTCATTGAATGGATGTAATAGATATTCTGTCATGCCTGTAGTTAAATGTTCAATAGGTCTTACATAAAAATACTCCTAATAATCTACCTGAAAGCTATGAAACACAACCTTCTTTCCTTGTAAGAAGGGTATGGCCATGCTGTATGCCATATACTGAAATGCTTGAAAAGCTTTATACGAAGATGTTCCTCAACAGTTACAAGAAAACTGCTTTCATCCCTGTGTTCGTTCAATGAGTGAATGTTTAGAGATTCTGTCATTCCTGCAAAGGAATGTTTAATAAGTCTTACATGAAGATGTTTCTAAACAGCTACAAGGAAATTTTTTTAAATATAGTGTTATTACATTGAATAAACATTAAAGATATCCTGTCATGACTGTAGGCAAATGTCTGATGAGACTTGAGCAAGATATTAATAAACAATTACTTGCAAGCTGGGTTCATCACAGTATTCTTTCCTGGCTATGGAGATGATAGCCATTCTGTATGGCATAAAGTGATATGTTTGAAGAGCCTTTGATTTATATTCTTAAACAGCTAACAAGCAAGATGGTTTCTTCACAGTGTTCTTTCAGTGAATGAATGTTCTAGATATTGTCACATCTGTGGTGAAATATTTGATATATGATGTTCCTAAACAGCTACCTATAAACTGGATTCAGCATGTGTTCTTTCATTTTGTGAAAATGATAGTCGCTCTGTGTGGAATATACTTAAGTATTTGAAGTGTATTATGTGCAGATGTTCCTAAACAGTGAAAAGAAGATGGTTTTTGCATAATTTTCTTTCAGATAACAAATGTTATAGACATTGTCACATCTGTAGTCAAATGTTTGATATGATTTATGTGAAAATATCCCTAAACAGCTACCTGTTGGCTTGATTAAGCACAATGCTCTTTCCTTGTAAGAAAGTGATAGCTGTTCCCTGTGGCATATACTGAAATGTTTGAAATGTCATCTGTGAAGATGTTCCTTAAGAGCTACTTGCTGGGTGTTTTCAAGACAATGTTCTTTCAGTGAATGAATGTTGTAGATAGTCTATCACACCCGTAGTGAAATGCTGGATAAGTTTTATGAAGATGTCCCTAAGTAGCTACAAGCAAAATGGTTTCACAACAGTGTTCTTACAGACATTGAAGGTTATAGATATTCTGTCATGCCTGTAGTGAAATGTTTGATAAGACTTGCATGAACACTTACATGAAGATGTTTCTAAACAGCCACAAGCAAGCTTTTTCAACACAGTATTTCATTGAATGAATGTAATAATTATCACATTGTGGCTGCAGAGAAACGTTTGATAAGACACACACAAAATGTTCATAAATAGCATGTGCCAGCTGGTTGCATCACAATGTTGTTTAATTTAATGGAAGTGATCATCATTCTGTATAGCATATGATGTGTTTGAATAGCCTTATATAAAGATATTCCTAAAAACTTATGAGCAATCTGGTTTCACCAGAGTGTGTTCCTCAGTGAAGGAATCTTACAGAGATTCTGTCAGAGCAGTAGTGACATGTTTGGTGTTTTGTATGAAGAAACCCTAAATGGCTTCCTGCAAGATGAGTTCAACACAGTGTTATTTCATTTTAAGAAAATGATAGTCATTCTGTTTGGCATAAACTGAAATATTAGAAAAGCCTTATATCAAGAGGTTCCTAATTAGCTACCAGCAATCTGGCTTCACAATAGTGTTCTTTCATTGAATGGATGTAATAGATACTTTGTAGTGAAATGTATGATAAGTCTCTTATGAAAAGGTTCCTAAACAGCTGCCTGCAATCTGGCTTCAGCACATTATATCATTGTCTCAAAGTGATATTCATTCAGTATGTCTTATATGGAAACGCTTGAAATGGTGAACATGAAGAAGTTTCTAAATATGTACAAGCAAGATTGTTTCTCCACAGTTTTCTTTCAGTGACTGAATGTTATGTATAGTCTGTCACGACTATTGTAAAATGTTTGATGAGTCTTATGTAAAAACGTTCCTAGATAGCTATCTGTGAGCTCTATTTAGCACAGTGTTCTTTCATTGTAGGAAAATGATACCCATTCATTCTGGCATATACTGAAATGTGAGAAATGTCTTAAATACAAATGTTCCTAATAATAGCTTCAAGATGCTTTCACCACAGAGTTCTTTCAGTGAAACAATATTGCAGATATTCTGTGACACTTGTAGTGAAGTGTTAGTTAAAACTTACTTGCAAGCTGGATTCAGCACAGTGTTTCTTTCATTGTTTGAAACTCATATTCAATCAGAACAGCAAATATTGAAATGGTTATAATGACTAATATGAAGAGGATCCTTAATGGCTGCAAGTAAGATGGTTTCACCACAGTTTTCTCTCAGTGAACAAATGCTATATATATTCTGTCCCGCATGCAATGAAATGTTTGTTAAGTCTTATATGAACATGTTCCTAAACAGCTACCCGCAAACTGGGCTTAGAACAGTGTTCTCACACTGTTAGTAATTGATAGGTCATCTGTAGGGCATATGCTGAAATGTTTGAAATGTCTTATGTGAATATGCCCCTAAACAGCTGTAAGCACATTTGTTTCACCAGAGTTCCTTTAGTGTCTGAATCTTATGGATATTTTTCAAGTCTGTAGTGTAATTTTTTAAGTATTTTATGAAGTTCTTCCTAAACAGATACTAGGAAACAAGGGTTCAGCTCATCCTTCTTTCCTTGAGTGAATATTAAAATCATTCTGTCATGACCATAGCGCAATATTTGTTAAGACTTATAAAAAGATATGTCTAAAAGACAACTTTCCAGCTGGGTTCTTAACATTGTTCTTTCATTTTATGGAAGTGATAACCATTCTGGATGGAATACACTGAAATGTTTGAAAAGACTTGTATGAAGATACTCCTAAATAGCTACAAGCAATCTGGTTACACCACAGTGTTCTTTCATTTAATAAACTTTATATATAGTCTCCTAAGGCTGTAGTGAAATGTTTTATATCATATATGAAAATGTTCCTACAGCTACCTGCAAGCTGGGATCAGCACACTGACTTTTCATTGTAATAAAGTGATAGTTACTTTGTATGGCATACACTGAAATGTCAGAAAAGACTTATATGAGTCTATTTCTAAAGAGATACAAGCAAGCTGGTTTCACAATAGTGATCTTTCATTGAATTAATGTAATAGATATTCTGTCGCACATGTTGTGAAATGTTCAATAAATCTTACATGAAAATGTTACTATAAGTCTACCTGAAAGCTGAGTTAAGTACAATGTTTTTTCATTTTAAGAAAGTATAGCTGTTCTCTATGGCTCATACTGAAATGCTAGAAAAGACTTACATGAAGATGTTCCTTAAAAGCTACAAGGAAGTTGCTTTCACCACAGCATTCTTTCAATGTGTGAATGTTATAGATATTCCATCATGCCCGTAGTGAAATGTTTGATAGGACTTATTTGAAGATTCCCCTAAACAGCTGCAAGCAAGGTGTTTTCACCACAGTGTTCATTCAGAAAATGAATGTTATACGTATTCTGTCATGCCTCAAGAGAACTATTTGATGTCTTATGTGAGAGTGTTCCTGAACAGCTACAAGCAAGCTTTTTCAACATAGTGTGGTTTCCTTGAATGAATGTTATGGATATCATGTTGCGGCTGTAGAGAAACGTTTGATAAGACATAAATGAAATGCTCATAAAGAGCCACTGGTTTCATCAGAACGTTCTTTCTGGATATGGAAGTGATAGCCATTCTGTAGGCATAATGAAGTGTTTGAAGAGCCTTATACGAAGACATTCCCAAGGCGCCAGAAGTAATCTGGCTTCACCACAGTGTTCTTTCAGTGAACGAGTGTTATAGCTAGTCTGTCATGCCTGTAGTGAAATGTTTAATAAGTCTTATATGAAGAGGTTTCAAACAGCCGCCAGCAAGCCGGGTTTAGCACAGTGTCCTTTAACTGTAAGTAAGTGAGAGCCATTCTGTATGGCATATACTTAAATGTTAGAGAGGTCTTATATGAAGATGTTCCTAAATAGAATCCAACAAGATGTGTTCAGGACAGAATAATTTCATCATAAGATAGTGACAGCCGTTTAGTATGGCATATACTGAAATGCTGAAAAGGACTGAAATGAAGATCTTCCTTAACAGTAAAACCAAGCCACTTTCACCATAGTGTTCTCTCATTGAATGGATGTAATAGATATTCTGTCATGCCTGTAGTTAAATGTTCAATAGGTCTTACATAAAAATACTCCTAATAATCTACCTGAAAGCTATGAAACACAACCTTCTTTCCTTGTAAGAAGGGTATGGCCATGCTGTATGCCATATACTGAAATGCTTGAAAAGCTTTATACGAAGATGTTCCTCAACAGTTACAAGAAAACTGCTTTCATCCCTGTGTTCGTTCAATGAGTGAATGTTTAGAGATTCTGTCATTCCTGCAAAGGAATGTTTAATAAGTCTTACATGAAGATGTTTCTAAACAGCTACAAGGAAATTTTTTTAAATATAGTGTTATTACATTGAATAAACATTAAAGATATCCTGTCATGACTGTAGGCAAATGTCTGATGAGACTTGAGCAAGATATTAATAAACAATTACTTGCAAGCTGGGTTCATCACAGTATTCTTTCCTGGCTATGGAGATGATAGCCATTCTGTATGGCATAAAGTGATATGTTTGAAGAGCCTTTGATTTATATTCTTAAACAGCTAACAAGCAAGATGGTTTCTTCACAGTGTTCTTTCAGTGAATGAATGTTCTAGATATTGTCACATCTGTGGTGAAATATTTGATATATGATGTTCCTAAACAGCTACCTATAAACTGGATTCAGCATGTGTTCTTTCATTTTGTGAAAATGATAGTCGCTCTGTGTGGAATATACTTAAGTATTTGAAGTGTATTATGTGCAGATGTTCCTAAACAGTGAAAAGAAGATGGTTTTTGCATAATTTTCTTTCAGATAACAAATGTTATAGACATTGTCACATCTGTAGTCAAATGTTTGATATGATTTATGTGAAAATATCCCTAAACAGCTACCTGTTGGCTTGATTAAGCACAATGCTCTTTCCTTGTAAGAAAGTGATAGCTGTTCCCTGTGGCATATACTGAAATGTTTGAAATGTCATCTGTGAAGATGTTCCTTAAGAGCTACTTGCTGGGTGTTTTCAAGACAATGTTCTTTCAGTGAATGAATGTTGTAGATAGTCTATCACACCCGTAGTGAAATGCTGGATAAGTTTTATGAAGATGTCCCTAAGTAGCTACAAGCAAAATGGTTTCACAACAGTGTTCTTACAGACATTGAAGGTTATAGATATTCTGTCATGCCTGTAGTGAAATGTTTGATAAGACTTGCATGAACACTTACATGAAGATGTTTCTAAACAGCCACAAGCAAGCTTTTTCAACACAGTATTTCATTGAATGAATGTAATAATTATCACATTGTGGCTGCAGAGAAACGTTTGATAAGACACACACAAAATGTTCATAAATAGCATGTGCCAGCTGGTTGCATCACAATGTTGTTTAATTTAATGGAAGTGATCATCATTCTGTATAGCATATGATGTGTTTGAATAGCCTTATATAAAGATATTCCTAAAAACTTATGAGCAATCTGGTTTCACCAGAGTGTGTTCCTCAGTGAAGGAATCTTACAGAGATTCTGTCAGAGCAGTAGTGACATGTTTGGTGTTTTGTATGAAGAAACCCTAAATGGCTTCCTGCAAGATGAGTTCAACACAGTGTTATTTCATTTTAAGAAAATGATAGTCATTCTGTTTGGCATAAACTGAAATATTAGAAAAGCCTTATATCAAGAGGTTCCTAATTAGCTACCAGCAATCTGGCTTCACAATAGTGTTCTTTCATTGAATGGATGTAATAGATACTTTGTAGTGAAATGTATGATAAGTCTCTTATGAAAAGGTTCCTAAACAGCTGCCTGCAATCTGGCTTCAGCACATTATATCATTGTCTCAAAGTGATATTCATTCAGTATGTCTTATATGGAAACGCTTGAAATGGTGAACATGAAGAAGTTTCTAAATATGTACAAGCAAGATTGTTTCTCCACAGTTTTCTTTCAGTGACTGAATGTTATGTATAGTCTGTCACGACTATTGTAAAATGTTTGATGAGTCTTATGTAAAAACGTTCCTAGATAGCTATCTGTGAGCTCTATTTAGCACAGTGTTCTTTCATTGTAGGAAAATGATACCCATTCATTCTGGCATATACTGAAATGTGAGAAATGTCTTAAATACAAATGTTCCTAATAATAGCTTCAAGATGCTTTCACCACAGAGTTCTTTCAGTGAAACAATATTGCAGATATTCTGTGACACTTGTAGTGAAGTGTTAGTTAAAACTTACTTGCAAGCTGGATTCAGCACAGTGTTTCTTTCATTGTTTGAAACTCATATTCAATCAGAACAGCAAATATTGAAATGGTTATAATGACTAATATGAAGAGGATCCTTAATGGCTGCAAGTAAGATGGTTTCACCACAGTTTTCTCTCAGTGAACAAATGCTATATATATTCTGTCCCGCATGCAATGAAATGTTTGTTAAGTCTTATATGAACATGTTCCTAAACAGCTACCCGCAAACTGGGCTTAGAACAGTGTTCTCACACTGTTAGTAATTGATAGGTCATCTGTAGGGCATATGCTGAAATGTTTGAAATGTCTTATGTGAATATGCCCCTAAACAGCTGTAAGCACATTTGTTTCACCAGAGTTCCTTTAGTGTCTGAATCTTATGGATATTTTTCAAGTCTGTAGTGTAATTTTTTAAGTATTTTATGAAGTTCTTCCTAAACAGATACTAGGAAACAAGGGTTCAGCTCATCCTTCTTTCCTTGAGTGAATATTAAAATCATTCTGTCATGACCATAGCGCAATATTTGTTAAGACTTATAAAAAGATATTTCTAAAAGACAACTTTCCAGCTGGGTTCTTAACATTGTTCTTTCATTTTATGGAAGTGATAACCATTCTGGATGGAATACACTGAAATGTTTGAAAAGACTTGTATGAAGATACTCCTAAATAGCTACAAGCAATCTGGTTACACCACAGTGTTCTTTCATTTAATAAACTTTATATATAGTCTCCTATGGCTGTAGTGAAATGTTTTATATCATATATGAAAATGTTCCTACAGCTACCTGCAAGCTGGGATCAGCACACTGACTTTTCATTGTAATAAAGTGATAGTTACTTTGTATGGCATACACTGAAATGTCAGAAAAGACTTATATGAGTGTATTTCTAAAGAGATACAAGCAAGCTGGTTTCACAATAGTGATCTTTCATTGAATTAATGTAATAGATATTCTGTCGCACATGTTGTGAAATGTTCAATAAATCTTACATGAAAATGTTACTATAAGTCTACCTGAAAGCTGAGTTAAGTACAATGTTTTTTCATTTTAAGAAAGTATAGCTGTTCTCTATGGCTCATACTGAAATGCTAGAAAAGACTTACATGAAGATGTTCCTTAAAAGCTACAAGGAAGTTGCTTTCACCACAGCATTCTTTCAATGAGTGAATGTTATAGATATTCCATCATGCCCGTAGTGAAATGTTTGATAGGACTTATTTGAAGATTCCCCTAAAGAGCTGCAAGCAAGGTGTTTTCACCACAGTGTTCATTCAGAAAATGAATGTTATACGTATTCTGTCATGCCTCAAGAGAACTATTTGATGTCTTATGTGAGAGTGTTCCTGAACAGCTACAAGCAAGCTTTTTCAACATAGTGTGGTTTCCTTGAATGAATGTTATGGATATCATGTTGCGGCTGTAGAGAAACGTTTGATAAGACATAAATGAAATGCTCATAAAGAGCCACTGGTTTCATCAGAACGTTCTTTCTGGATATGGAAGTGATAGCCATTCTGTAGGCATAATGAAGTGTTTGAAGAGCCTTATACGAAGACATTCCCAAGGCGCCAGAAGTAATCTGGCTTCACCACAGTGTTCTTTCAGTGAACGAGTGTTATAGCTAGTCTGTCATGCCTGTAGTGAAATGTTTAATAAGTCTTATATGAAGAGGTTTCAAACAGCCGCCAGCAAGCCGGGTTTAGCACAGTGTCCTTTAACTGTAAGTAAGTGAGAGCCATTCTGTATGGCATATACTTAAATGTTAGAGAGGTCTTATATGAAGATGTTCCTAAATAGAATCCAACAAGATGTGTTCAGGACAGAATAATTTCATCATAAGATAGTGACAGCCGTTTAGTATGGCATATACTGAAATGCTGAAAAGGACTGAAATGAAGATCTTCCTTAACAGTAAAACCAAGCCACTTTCACCATAGTGTTCTCTCATTGAATGGATGTAATAGATATTCTGTCATGCCTGTAGTTAAATGTTCAATAGGTCTTACATAAAAATACTCCTAATAATCTACCTGAAAGCTATGAAACACAACCTTCTTTCCTTGTAAGAAGGGTATGGCCATGCTGTATGCCATATACTGAAATGCTTGAAAAGCTTTATACGAAGATGTTCCTCAACAGTTACAAGAAAACTGCTTTCATCCCTGTGTTCGTTCAATGAGTGAATGTTTAGAGATTCTGTCATTCCTGCAAAGGAATGTTTAATAAGTCTTACATGAAGATGTTTCTAAACAGCTACAAGGAAATTTTTTTAAATATAGTGTTATTACATTGAATAAACATTAAAGATATCCTGTCATGACTGTAGGCAAATGTCTGATAAGACTTGAGCAAGATATTAATAAACAATTACTTGCAAGCTGGGTTCATCACAGTATTCTTTCCTGGCTATGGAGATGATAGCCATTCTGTATGGCATAAAGTGATATGTTTGAAGAGCCTTTGATTTATATTCTTAAACAGCTAACAAGCAAGATGGTTTCTTCACAGTGTTCTTTCAGTGAATGAATGTTCTAGATATTGTCACATCTGTGCTGAAATATTTGATATATGATGTTCCTAAACAGCTACCTATAAACTGGATTCAGCATGTGTGCTTTCATTTTGTGAAAATGATAGTCGCTCTGTGTGGAATATACTTAAGTATTTGAAGTGTATTATGTGCAGATGTTCCTAAACAGTGAAAAGAAGATGGTTTTTGCATAATTTTCTTTCAGATAACAAATGTTATAGACATTGTCACATCTGTAGTCAAATGTTTGATATGATTTATGTGAAAATATCCCTAAACAGCTACCTGTTGGCTTGATTAAGCACAATGCTCTTTCATTGTAAGAAAGTGATAGCTGTTCCCTGTGGCATATACTGAAATGTTTGAAATGTCATCTGTGAAGATGTTCCTTAAGAGCTACTTGCTGGGTGTTTTCAAGACAATGTTCTTTCAGTGAATGAATGTTGTAGATAGTCTATCACACCCGTAGTGAAATGCTGGATAAGTTTTATGAAGATGTCCCTAAGTAGCTACAAGCAAAATGGTTTCACAACAGTGTTCTTACAGACATTGAAGGTTATAGATATTCTGTCATGCCTGTAGTGAAATGTTTGATAAGACTTGCATGAACACTTACATGAAGATGTTTCTAAACAGCCACAAGCAAGCTTTTTCAACACAGTATTTCATTGAATGAATGTAATAATTATCACATTGTGGCTGCAGAGAAACGTTTGATAAGACACACACAAAATGTTCATAAATAGCATGTGCCAGCTGGTTGCATCACAATGTTGTTTAATTTAATGGAAGTGATCATCATTCTGTATAGCATATGATGTGTTTGAATAGCCTTATATAAAGATATTCCTAAAAACTTATGAGCAATCTGGTTTCACCAGAGTGTGTTCCTCAGTGAAGGAATCTTACAGAGATTCTGTCAGAGCAGTAGTGACATGTTTGGTGTTTTGTATGAAGAAACCCTAAATGGCTTCCTGCAAGATGAGTTCAACACAGTGTTATTTCATTTTAAGAAAATGATAGTCATTCTGTTTGGCATAAACTGAAATATTAGAAAAGCCTTATATCAAGAGGTTCCTAATTAGCTACCAGCAATCTGGCTTCACAATAGTGTTCTTTCATTGAATGGATGTAATAGATACTTTGTAGTGAAATGTATGATAAGTCTCTTATGAAAAGGTTCCTAAACAGCTGCCTGCAATCTGGCTTCAGCACATTATATCATTGTCTCAAAGTGATATTCATTCAGTATGTCTTATATGGAAACGCTTGAAATGGTGAACATGAAGAAGTTTCTAAATATGTACAAGCAAGATTGTTTCTCCACAGTTTTCTTTCAGTGACTGAATGTTATGTATAGTCTGTCACGACTATTGTAAAATGTTTGATGAGTCTTATGTCAAAACGTTCCTAGATAGCTATCTGTGAGCTCTATTTAGCACAGTGTTCTTTCATTGTAGGAAAATGATACCCATTCATTATGGCATATACTGAAATGTGAGAAATGTCTTAAATACAAATGTTCCTAATAATAGCTTCAAGATGCTTTCACCACAGAGTTCTTTCAGTGAAACAATATTGCAGATATTCTGTGACACTTGTAGTGAAGTGTTAGTTAAAACTTACTTGCAAGCTGGATTCAGCACAGTGTTTCTTTCATTGTTTGAAACTCATATTCAATCAGAACAGCAAATATTGAAATGGTTATAATGACTAATATGAAGAGGATCCTTAATGGCTGCAAGTAAGATGGTTTCACCACAGTTTTCTCTCAGTGAACAAATGCTATATATATTCTGTCCCGCATGCAATGAAATGTTTGTTAAGTCTTATATGAACATGTTCCTAAACAGCTACCCGCAAACTGGGCTTAGAACAGTGTTCTCACACTGTTAGTAATTGATAGGTCATCTGTAGGGCATATGCTGAAATGTTTGAAATGTCTTATGTGAATATGCCCCTAAACAGCTGTAAGCACATTTGTTTCACCAGAGTTCCTTTAGTGTCTGAATCTTATGGATATTTTTCAAGTCTGTAGTGTAATTTTTTAAGTATTTTATGAAGTTCTTCCTAAACAGATACTAGGAAACAAGGGTTCAGCTCATCCTTCTTTCCTTGAGTGAATATTAAAATCATTCTGTCATGACCATAGCGCAATATTTGTTAAGACTTATAAAAAGATATTTCTAAAAGACAACTTTCCAGCTGGGTTCTTAACATTGTTCTTTCATTTTATGGAAGTGATAACCATTCTGGATGGAATACACTGAAATGTTTGAAAAGACTTGTATGAAGATACTCCTAAATAGCTACAAGCAATCTGGTTACACCACAGTGTTCTTTCATTTAATAAACTTTATATATAGTCTCCTAAGGCTGTAGTGAAATGTTTTATATCATATATGAAAATGTTCCTACAGCTACCTGCAAGCTGGGATCAGCACACTGACTTTTCATTGTAATAAAGTGATAGTTACTTTGTATGGCATACACTGAAATGTCAGAAAAGACTTATATGAGTCTATTTCTAAAGAGATACAAGCAAGCTGGTTTCACAATAGTGATCTTTCATTGAATTAATGTAATAGATATTCTGTCGCACATGTTGTGAAATGTTCAATAAATCTTACATGAAAATGTTACTATAAGTCTACCTGAAAGCTGAGTTAAGTACAATGTTTTTTCATTTTAAGAAAGTATAGCTGTTCTCTATGGCTCATACTGAAATGCTAGAAAAGACTTACATGAAGATGTTCCTTAAAAGCTACAAGGAAGTTGCTTTCACCACAGCATTCTTTCAATGAGTGAATGTTATAGATATTCCATCATGCCCGTAGTGAAATGTTTGATAGGACTTATTTGAAGATTCCCCTAAACAGCTGCAAGCAAGGTGTTTTCACCACAGTGTTCATTCAGAAAATGAATGTTATACGTATTCTGTCATGCCTCAAGAGAACTATTTGATGTCTTATGTGAGAGTGTTCCTGAACAGCTACAAGCAAGCTTTTTCAACATAGTGTGGTTTCCTTGAATGAATGTTATGGATATCATGTTGCGGCTGTAGAGAAACGTTTGATAAGACATAAATGAAATGCTCATAAAGAGCCACTGGTTTCATCAGAACGTTCTTTCTGGATATGGAAGTGATAGCCATTCTGTAGGCATAATGAAGTGTTTGAAGAGCCTTATACGAAGACATTCCCAAGGCGCCAGAAGTAATCTGGCTTCACCACAGTGTTCTTTCAGTGAACGAGTGTTATAGCTAGTCTGTCATGCCTGTAGTGAAATGTTTAATAAGTCTTATATGAAGAGGTTTCAAACAGCCGCCAGCAAGCCGGGTTTAGCACAGTGTCCTTTAACTGTAAGTAAGTGAGAGCCATTCTGTATGGCATATACTTAAATGTTAGAGAGGTCTTATATGAAGATGTTCCTAAATAGAATCCAACAAGATGTGTTCAGGACAGAATAATTTCATCATAAGATAGTGACAGCCGTTTAGTATGGCATATACTGAAATGCTGAAAAGGACTGAAATGAAGATCTTCCTTAACAGTAAAACCAAGCCACTTTCACCATAGTGTTCTCTCATTGAATGGATGTAATAGATATTCTGTCATGCCTGTAGTTAAATGTTCAATAGGTCTTACATAAAAATACTCCTAATAATCTACCTGAAAGCTATGAAACACAACCTTCTTTCCTTGTAAGAAGGGTATGGCCATGCTGTATGCCATATACTGAAATGCTTGAAAAGCTTTATACGAAGATGTTCCTCAACAGTTACAAGAAAACTGCTTTCATCCCTGTGTTCGTTCAATGAGTGAATGTTTAGAGATTCTGTCATTCCTGCAAAGGAATGTTTAATAAGTCTTACATGAAGATGTTTCTAAACAGCTACAAGGAAATTTTTTTAAATATAGTGTTATTACATTGAATAAACATTAAAGATATCCTGTCATGACTGTAGGCAAATGTCTGATAAGACTTGAGCAAGATATTAATAAACAATTACTTGCAAGCTGGGTTCATCACAGTATTCTTTCCTGGCTATGGAGATGATAGCCATTCTGTATGGCATAAAGTGATATGTTTGAAGAGCCTTTGATTTATATTCTTAAACAGCTAACAAGCAAGATGGTTTCTTCACAGTGTTCTTTCAGTGAATGAATGTTCTAGATATTGTCACATCTGTGGTGAAATATTTGATATATGATGTTCCTAAACAGCTACCTATAAACTGGATTCAGCATGTGTTCTTTCATTTTGTGAAAATGATAGTCGCTCTGTGTGGAATATACTTAAGTATTTGAAGTGTATTATGTGCAGATGTTCCTAAACAGTGAAAAGAAGATGGTTTTTGCATAATTTTCTTTCAGATAACAAATGTTATAGACATTGTCACATCTGTAGTCAAATGTTTGATATGATTTATGTGAAAATATCCCTAAACAGCTACCTGTTGGCTTGATTAAGCACAATGCTCTTTCCTTGTAAGAAAGTGATAGCTGTTCCCTGTGGCATATACTGAAATGTTTGAAATGTCATCTGTGAAGATGTTCCTTAAGAGCTACTTGCTGGGTGTTTTCAAGACAATGTTCTTTCAGTGAATGAATGTTGTAGATAGTCTATCACACCCGTAGTGAAATGCTGGATAAGTTTTATGAAGATGTCCCTAAGTAGCTACAAGCAAAATGGTTTCACAACAGTGTTCTTACAGACATTGAAGGTTATAGATATTCTGTCATGCCTGTAGTGAAATGTTTGATAAGACTTGCATGAACACTTACATGAAGATGTTTCTAAACAGCCACAAGCAAGCTTTTTCAACACAGTATTTCATTGAATGAATGTAATAATTATCACATTGTGGCTGCAGAGAAACGTTTGATAAGACACACACAAAATGTTCATAAATAGCATGTGCCAGCTGGTTGCATCACAATGTTGTTTAATTTAATGGAAGTGATCATCATTCTGTATAGCATATGATGTGTTTGAATAGCCTTATATAAAGATATTCCTAAAAACTTATGAGCAATCTGGTTTCACCAGAGTGTGTTCCTCAGTGAAGGAATCTTACAGAGATTCTGTCAGAGCAGTAGTGACATGTTTGGTGTTTTGTATGAAGAAACCCTAAATGGCTTCCTGCAAGATGAGTTCAACACAGTGTTATTTCATTTTAAGAAAATGATAGTCATTCTGTTTGGCATAAACTGAAATATTAGAAAAGCCTTATATCAAGAGGTTCCTAATTAGCTACCAGCAATCTGGCTTCACAATAGTGTTCTTTCATTGAATGGATGTAATAGATACTTTGTAGTGAAATGTATGATAAGTCTCTTATGAAAAGGTTCCTAAACAGCTGCCTGCAATCTGGCTTCAGCACATTATATCATTGTCTCAAAGTGATATTCATTCAGTATGTCTTATATGGAAACGCTTGAAATGGTGAACATGAAGAAGTTTCTAAATATGTACAAGCAAGATTGTTTCTCCACAGTTTTCTTTCAGTGACTGAATGTTATGTATAGTCTGTCACGACTATTGTAAAATGTTTGATGAGTCTTATGTAAAAACGTTCCTAGATAGCTATCTGTGAGCTCTATTTAGCACAGTGTTCTTTCATTGTAGGAAAATGATACCCATTCATTATGGCATATACTGAAATGTGAGAAATGTCTTAAATACAAATGTTCCTAATAATAGCTTCAAGATGCTTTCACCACAGAGTTCTTTCAGTGAAACAATATTGCAGATATTCTGTGACACTTGTAGTGAAGTGTTAGTTAAAACTTACTTGCAAGCTGGATTCAGCACAGTGTTTCTTTCATTGTTTGAAACTCATATTCAATCAGAACAGCAAATATTGAAATGGTTATAATGACTAATATGAAGAGGATCCTTAATGGCTGCAAGTAAGATGGTTTCACCACAGTTTTCTCTCAGTGAACAAATGCTATATATATTCTGTCCCGCATGCAATGAAATGTTTGTTAAGTCTTATATGAACATGTTCCTAAACAGCTACCCGCAAACTGGGCTTAGAACAGTGTTCTCACACTGTTAGTAATTGATAGGTCATCTGTAGGGCATATGCTGAAATGTTTGAAATGTCTTATGTGAATATGCCCCTAAACAGCTGTAAGCACATTTGTTTCACCAGAGTTCCTTTAGTGTCTGAATCTTATGGATATTTTTCAAGTCTGTAGTGTAATTTTTTAAGTATTTTATGAAGTTCTTCCTAAACAGATACTAGGAAACAAGGGTTCAGCTCATCCTTCTTTCCTTGAGTGAATATTAAAATCATTCTGTCATGACCATAGCGCAATATTTGTTAAGACTTATAAAAAGATATTTCTAAAAGACAACTTTCCAGCTGGGTTCTTAACATTGTTCTTTCATTTTATGGAAGTGATAACCATTCTGGATGGAATACACTGAAATGTTTGAAAAGACTTGTATGAAGATACTCCTAAATAGCTACAAGCAATCTGGTTACACCACAGTGTTCTTTCATTTAATAAACTTTATATATAGTCTCCTAAGGCTGTAGTGAAATGTTTTATATCATATATGAAAATGTTCCTACAGCTACCTGCAAGCTGGGATCAGCACACTGACTTTTCATTGTAATAAAGTGATAGTTACTTTGTATGGCATACACTGAAATGTCAGAAAAGACTTATATGAGTCTATTTCTAAAGAGATACAAGCAAGCTGGTTTCACAATAGTGATCTTTCATTGAATTAATGTAATAGATATTCTGTCGCACATGTTGTGAAATGTTCAATAAATCTTACATGAAAATGTTACTATAAGTCTACCTGAAAGCTGAGTTAAGTACAATGTTTTTTCATTTTAAGAAAGTATAGCTGTTCTCTATGGCTCATACTGAAATGCTAGAAAAGACTTACATGAAGATGTTCCTTAAAAGCTACAAGGAAGTTGCTTTCACCACAGCATTCTTTCAATGTGTGAATGTTATAGATATTCCATCATGCCCGTAGTGAAATGTTTGATAGGACTTATTTGAAGATTCCCCTAAACAGCTGCAAGCAAGGTGTTTTCACCACAGTGTTCATTCAGAAAATGAATGTTATACGTATTCTGTCATGCCTCAAGAGAACTATTTGATGTCTTATGTGAGAGTGTTCCTGAACAGCTACAAGCAAGCTTTTTCAACATAGTGTGGTTTCCTTGAATGAATGTTATGGATATCATGTTGCGGCTGTAGAGAAACGTTTGATAAGACATAAATGAAATGCTCATAAAGAGCCACTGGTTTCATCAGAACGTTCTTTCTGGATATGGAAGTGATAGCCATTCTGTAGGCATAATGAAGTGTTTGAAGAGCCTTATACGAAGACATTCCCAAGGCGCCAGAAGTAATCTGGCTTCACCACAGTGTTCTTTCAGTGAACGAGTGTTATAGCTAGTCTGTCATGCCTGTAGTGAAATGTTTAATAAGTCTTATATGAAGAGGTTTCAAACAGCCGCCAGCAAGCCGGGTTTAGCACAGTGTCCTTTAACTGTAAGTAAGTGAGAGCCATTCTGTATGGCATATACTTAAATGTTAGAGAGGTCTTATATGAAGATGTTCCTAAATAGAATCCAACAAGATGTGTTCAGGACAGAATAATTTCATCATAAGATAGTGACAGCCGTTTAGTATGGCATATACTGAAATGCTGAAAAGGACTGAAATGAAGATCTTCCTTAACAGTAAAACCAAGCCACTTTCACCATAGTGTTCTCTCATTGAATGGATGTAATAGATATTCTGTCATGCCTGTAGTTAAATGTTCAATAGGTCTTACATAAAAATACTCCTAATAATCTACCTGAAAGCTATGAAACACAACCTTCTTTCCTTGTAAGAAGGGTATGGCCATGCTGTATGCCATATACTGAAATGCTTGAAAAGCTTTATACGAAGATGTTCCTCAACAGTTACAAGAAAACTGCTTTCATCCCTGTGTTCGTTCAATGAGTGAATGTTTAGAGATTCTGTCATTCCTGCAAAGGAATGTTTAATAAGTCTTACATGAAGATGTTTCTAAACAGCTACAAGGAAATTTTTTTAAATATAGTGTTATTACATTGAATAAACATTAAAGATATCCTGTCATGACTGTAGGCAAATGTCTGATGAGACTTGAGCAAGATATTAATAAACAATTACTTGCAAGCTGGGTTCATCACAGTATTCTTTCCTGGCTATGGAGATGATAGCCATTCTGTATGGCATAAAGTGATATGTTTGAAGAGCCTTTGATTTATATTCTTAAACAGCTAACAAGCAAGATGGTTTCTTCACAGTGTTCTTTCAGTGAATGAATGTTCTAGATATTGTCACATCTGTGGTGAAATATTTGATATATGATGTTCCTAAACAGCTACCTATAAACTGGATTCAGCATGTGTTCTTTCATTTTGTGAAAATGATAGTCGCTCTGTGTGGAATATACTTAAGTATTTGAAGTGTATTATGTGCAGATGTTCCTAAACAGTGAAAAGAAGATGGTTTTTGCATAATTTTCTTTCAGATAACAAATGTTATAGACATTGTCACATCTGTAGTCAAATGTTTGATATGATTTATGTGAAAATATCCCTAAACAGCTACCTGTTGGCTTGATTAAGCACAATGCTCTTTCCTTGTAAGAAAGTGATAGCTGTTCCCTGTGGCATATACTGAAATGTTTGAAATGTCATCTGTGAAGATGTTCCTTAAGAGCTACTTGCTGGGTGTTTTCAAGACAATGTTCTTTCAGTGAATGAATGTTGTAGATAGTCTATCACACCCGTAGTGAAATGCTGGATAAGTTTTATGAAGATGTCCCTAAGTAGCTACAAGCAAAATGGTTTCACAACAGTGTTCTTACAGACATTGAAGGTTATAGATATTCTGTCATGCCTGTAGTGAAATGTTTGATAAGACTTGCATGAACACTTACATGAAGATGTTTCTAAACAGCCACAAGCAAGCTTTTTCAACACAGTATTTCATTGAATGAATGTAATAATTATCACATTGTGGCTGCAGAGAAACGTTTGATAAGACACACACAAAATGTTCATAAATAGCATGTGCCAGCTGGTTGCATCACAATGTTGTTTAATTTAATGGAAGTGATCATCATTCTGTATAGCATATGATGTGTTTGAATAGCCTTATATAAAGATATTCCTAAAAACTTATGAGCAATCTGGTTTCACCAGAGTGTGTTCCTCAGTGAAGGAATCTTACAGAGATTCTGTCAGAGCAGTAGTGACATGTTTGGTGTTTTGTATGAAGAAACCCTAAATGGCTTCCTGCAAGATGAGTTCAACACAGTGTTATTTCATTTTAAGAAAATGATAGTCATTCTGTTTGGCATAAACTGAAATATTAGAAAAGCCTTATATCAAGAGGTTCCTAATTAGCTACCAGCAATCTGGCTTCACAATAGTGTTCTTTCATTGAATGGATGTAATAGATACTTTGTAGTGAAATGTATGATAAGTCTCTTATGAAAAGGTTCCTAAACAGCTGCCTGCAATCTGGCTTCAGCACATTATATCATTGTCTCAAAGTGATATTCATTCAGTATGTCTTATATGGAAACGCTTGAAATGGTGAACATGAAGAAGTTTCTAAATATGTACAAGCAAGATTGTTTCTCCACAGTTTTCTTTCAGTGACTGAATGTTATGTATAGTCTGTCACGACTATTGTAAAATGTTTGATGAGTCTTATGTAAAAACGTTCCTAGATAGCTATCTGTGAGCTCTATTTAGCACAGTGTTCTTTCATTGTAGGAAAATGATACCCATTCATTATGGCATATACTGAAATGTGAGAAATGTCTTAAATACAAATGTTCCTAATAATAGCTTCAAGATGCTTTCACCACAGAGTTCTTTCAGTGAAACAATATTGCAGATATTCTGTGACACTTGTAGTGAAGTGTTAGTTAAAACTTACTTGCAAGCTGGATTCAGCACAGTGTTTCTTTCATTGTTTGAAACTCATATTCAATCAGAACAGCAAATATTGAAATGGTTATAATGACTAATATGAAGAGGATCCTTAATGGCTGCAAGTAAGATGGTTTCACCACAGTTTTCTCTCAGTGAACAAATGCTATATATATTCTGTCCCGCATGCAATGAAATGTTTGTTAAGTCTTATATGAACATGTTCCTAAACAGCTACCCGCAAACTGGGCTTAGAACAGTGTTCTCACACTGTTAGTAATTGATAGGTCATCTGTAGGGCATATGCTGAAATGTTTGAAATGTCTTATGTGAATATGCCCCTAAACAGCTGTAAGCACATTTGTTTCACCAGAGTTCCTTTAGTGTCTGAATCTTATGGATATTTTTCAAGTCTGTAGTGTAATTTTTTAAGTATTTTATGAAGTTCTTCCTAAACAGATACTAGGAAACAAGGGTTCAGCTCATCCTTCTTTCCTTGAGTGAATATTAAAATCATTCTGTCATGACCATAGCGCAATATTTGTTAAGACTTATAAAAAGATATTTCTAAAAGACAACTTTCCAGCTGGGTTCTTAACATTGTTCTTTCATTTTATGGAAGTGATAACCATTCTGGATGGAATACACTGAAATGTTTGAAAAGACTTGTATGAAGATACTCCTAAATAGCTACAAGCAATCTGGTTACACCACAGTGTTCTTTCATTTAATAAACTTTATATATAGTCTCCTATGGCTGTAGTGAAATGTTTTATATCATATATGAAAATGTTCCTACAGCTACCTGCAAGCTGGGATCAGCACACTGACTTTTCATTGTAATAAAGTGATAGTTACTTTGTATGGCATACACTGAAATGTCAGAAAAGACTTATATGAGTCTATTTCTAAAGAGATACAAGCAAGCTGGTTTCACAATAGTGATCTTTCATTGAATTAATGTAATAGATATTCTGTCGCACATGTTGTGAAATGTTCAATAAATCTTACATGAAAATGTTACTATAAGTCTACCTGAAAGCTGAGTTAAGTACAATGTTTTTTCATTTTAAGAAAGTATAGCTGTTCTGTATGGCTCATACTGAAATGCTAGAAAAGACTTACATGAAGATGTTCCTTAAAAGCTACAAGGAAGTTGGTTTCACCACAGCATTCTTTCAATGAGTGAATGTTATAGATATTCCATCATGCCCGTAGTGAAATGTTTGATAGGACTTATTTGAAGATTCCCCTAAACAGCTGCAAGCAAGGTGTTTTCACCACAGTGTTCATTCAGAAAATGAATGTTATACGTATTCTGTCATGCCTCAAGAGAACTATTTGATGTCTTATGTGAGAGTGTTCCTGAACAGCTACAAGCAAGCTTTTTCAACATAGTGTGGTTTCCTTGAATGAATGTTATGGATATCATGTTGCAGCTGTAGAGAAACGTTTGATAAGACATAAATGAAATGCTCATAAAGAGCCACTGGTTTCATCAGAACGTTCTTTCTGGATATGGAAGTGATAGCCATTCTGTAGGCATAATGAAGTGTTTGAAGAGCCTTATACGAAGACATTCCCAAGGCGCCAGAAGTAATCTGGCTTCACCACAGTGTTCTTTCAGTGAACGAGTGTTATAGCTAGTCTGTCATGCCTGTAGTGAAATGTTTAATAAGTCTTATATGAAGAGGTTTCAAACAGCCGCCAGCAAGCCGGGTTTAGCACAGTGTCCTTTAACTGTAAGTAAGTGAGAGCCATTCTGTATGGCATATACTTAAATGTTAGAGAGGTCTTATATGAAGATGTTCCTAAATAGAATCCAACAAGATGTGTTCAGGACAGAATAATTTCATCATAAGATAGTGACAGCCGTTTAGTATGGCATATACTGAAATGCTGAAAAGGACTGAAATGAAGATCTTCCTTAACAGTAAAACCAAGCCACTTTCACCATAGTGTTCTCTCATTGAATGGATGTAATAGATATTCTGTCATGCCTGTAGTTAAATGTTCAATAGGTCTTACATAAAAATACTCCTAATAATCTACCTGAAAGCTATGAAACACAACCTTCTTTCCTTGTAAGAAGGGTATGGCCATGCTGTATGCCATATACTGAAATGCTTGAAAAGCTTTATACGAAGATGTTCCTCAACAGTTACAAGAAAACTGCTTTCATCCCTGTGTTCGTTCAATGAGTGAATGTTTAGAGATTCTGTCATTCCTGCAAAGGAATGTTTAATAAGTCTTACATGAAGATGTTTCTAAACAGCTACAAGGAAATTTTTTTAAATATAGTGTTATTACATTGAATAAACATTAAAGATATCCTGTCATGACTGTAGGCAAATGTCTGATAAGACTTGAGCAAGATATTAATAAACAATTACTTGCAAGCTGGGTTCATCACAGTATTCTTTCCTGGCTATGGAGATGATAGCCATTCTGTATGGCATAAAGTGATATGTTTGAAGAGCCTTTGATTTATATTCTTAAACAGCTAACAAGCAAGATGGTTTCTTCACAGTGTTCTTTCAGTGAATGAATGTTCTAGATATTGTCACATCTGTGGTGAAATATTTGATATATGATGTTCCTAAACAGCTACCTATAAACTGGATTCAGCATGTGTTCTTTCATTTTGTGAAAATGATAGTCGCTCTGTGTGGAATATACTTAAGTATTTGAAGTGTATTATGTGCAGATGTTCCTAAACAGTGAAAAGAAGATGGTTTTTGCATAATTTTCTTTCAGATAACAAATGTTATAGACATTGTCACATCTGTAGTCAAATGTTTGATATGATTTATGTGAAAATATCCCTAAACAGCTACCTGTTGGCTTGATTAAGCACAATGCTCTTTCATTGTAAGAAAGTGATAGCTGTTCCCTGTGGCATATACTGAAATGTTTGAAATGTCATCTGTGAAGATGTTCCTTAAGAGCTACTTGCTGGGTGTTTTCAAGACAATGTTCTTTCAGTGAATGAATGTTGTAGATAGTCTATCACACCCGTAGTGAAATGCTGGATAAGTTTTATGAAGATGTCCCTAAGTAGCTACAAGCAAAATGGTTTCACAACAGTGTTCTTACAGACATTGAAGGTTATAGATATTCTGTCATGCCTGTAGTGAAATGTTTGATAAGACTTGCATGAACACTTACATGAAGATGTTTCTAAACAGCCACAAGCAAGCTTTTTCAACACAGTATTTCATTGAATGAATGTAATAATTATCACATTGTGGCTGCAGAGAAACGTTTGATAAGACACACACAAAATGTTCATAAATAGCATGTGCCAGCTGGTTGCATCACAATGTTGTTTAATTTAATGGAAGTGATCATCATTCTGTATAGCATATGATGTGTTTGAATAGCCTTATATAAAGATATTCCTAAAAACTTATGAGCAATCTGGTTTCACCAGAGTGTGTTCCTCAGTGAAGGAATCTTACAGAGATTCTGTCAGAGCAGTAGTGACATGTTTGGTGTTTTGTATGAAGAAACCCTAAATGGCTTCCTGCAAGATGAGTTCAACACAGTGTTATTTCATTTTAAGAAAATGATAGTCATTCTGTTTGGCATAAACTGAAATATTAGAAAAGCCTTATATCAAGAGGTTCCTAATTAGCTACCAGCAATCTGGCTTCACAATAGTGTTCTTTCATTGAATGGATGTAATAGATACTTTGTAGTGAAATGTATGATAAGTCTCTTATGAAAAGGTTCCTAAACAGCTGCCTGCAATCTGGCTTCAGCACATTATATCATTGTCTCAAAGTGATATTCATTCAGTATGTCTTATATGGAAACGCTTGAAATGGTGAACATGAAGAAGTTTCTAAATATGTACAAGCAAGATTGTTTCTCCACAGTTTTCTTTCAGTGACTGAATGTTATGTATAGTCTGTCACGACTATTGTAAAATGTTTGATGAGTCTTATGTAAAAACGTTCCTAGATAGCTATCTGTGAGCTCTATTTAGCACAGTGTTCTTTCATTGTAGGAAAATGATACCCATTCATTATGGCATATACTGAAATGTGAGAAATGTCTCAAATACAAATGTTCCTAATAATAGCTTCAAGATGCTTTCACCACAGAGTTCTTTCAGTGAAACAATATTGCAGATATTCTGTGACACTTGTAGTGAAGTGTTAGTTAAAACTTACTTGCAAGCTGGATTCAGCACAGTGTTTCTTTCATTGTTTGAAACTCATATTCAATCAGAACAGCAAATATTGAAATGGTTATAATGACTAATATGAAGAGGATCCTTAATGGCTGCAAGTAAGATGGTTTCACCACAGTTTTCTCTCAGTGAACAAATGCTATATATATTCTGTCCCGCATGCAATGAAATGTTTGTTAAGTCTTATATGAACATGTTCCTAAACAGCTACCCGCAAACTGGGCTTAGAACAGTGTTCTCACACTGTTAGTAATTGATAGGTCATCTGTAGGGCATATGCTGAAATGTTTGAAATGTCTTATGTGAATATGCCCCTAAACAGCTGTAAGCACATTTGTTTCACCAGAGTTCCTTTAGTGTCTGAATCTTATGGATATTTTTCAAGTCTGTAGTGTAATTTTTTAAGTATTTTATGAAGTTCTTCCTAAACAGATACTAGGAAACAAGGGTTCAGCTCATCCTTCTTTCCTTGAGTGAATATTAAAATCATTCTGTCATGACCATAGCGCAATATTTGTTAAGACTTATAAAAAGATATTTCTAAAAGACAACTTTCCAGCTGGGTTCTTAACATTGTTCTTTCATTTTATGGAAGTGATAACCATTCTGGATGGAATACACTGAAATGTTTGAAAAGACTTGTATGAAGATACTCCTAAATAGCTACAAGCAATCTGGTTACACCACAGTGTTCTTTCATTTAATAAACTTTATATATAGTCTCCTATGGCTGTAGTGAAATGTTTTATATCATATATGAAAATGTTCCTACAGCTACCTGCAAGCTGGGATCAGCACACTGACTTTTCATTGTAATAAAGTGATAGTTACTTTGTATGGCATACACTGAAATGTCAGAAAAGACTTATATGAGTGTATTTCTAAAGAGATACAAGCAAGCTGGTTTCACAATAGTGATCTTTCATTGAATTAATGTAATAGATATTCTGTCGCACATGTTGTGAAATGTTCAATAAATCTTACATGAAAATGTTACTATAAGTCTACCTGAAAGCTGAGTTAAGTACAATGTTTTTTCATTTTAAGAAAGTATAGCTGTTCTCTATGGCTCATACTGAAATGCTAGAAAAGACTTACATGAAGATGTTCCTTAAAAGCTACAAGGAAGTTGGTTTCACCACAGCATTCTTTCAATGAGTGAATGTTATAGATATTCCATCATGCCCGTAGTGAAATGTTTGATAGGACTTATTTGAAGATTCCCCTAAAGAGCTGCAAGCAAGGTGTTTTCACCACAGTGTTCATTCAGAAAATGAATGTTATACGTATTCTGTCATGCCTCAAGAGAACTATTTGATGTCTTATGTGAGAGTGTTCCTGAACAGCTACAAGCAAGCTTTTTCAACATAGTGTGGTTTCCTTGAATGAATGTTATGGATATCATGTTGCGGCTGTAGAGAAACGTTTGATAAGACATAAATGAAATGCTCATAAAGAGCCACTGGTTTCATCAGAACGTTCTTTCTGGATATGGAAGTGATAGCCATTCTGTAGGCATAATGAAGTGTTTGAAGAGCCTTATACGAAGACATTCCCAAGGCGCCAGAAGTAATCTGGCTTCACCACAGTGTTCTTTCAGTGAACGAGTGTTATAGCTAGTCTGTCATGCCTGTAGTGAAATGTTTAATAAGTCTTATATGAAGAGGTTTCAAACAGCCGCCAGCAAGCCGGGTTTAGCACAGTGTCCTTTAACTGTAAGTAAGTGAGAGCCATTCTGTATGGCATATACTTAAATGTTAGAGAGGTCTTATATGAAGATGTTCCTAAATAGAATCCAACAAGATGTGTTCAGGACAGAATAATTTCATCATAAGATAGTGACAGCCGTTTAGTATGGCATATACTGAAATGCTGAAAAGGACTGAAATGAAGATCTTCCTTAACAGTAAAACCAAGCCACTTTCACCATAGTGTTCTCTCATTGAATGGATGTAATAGATATTCTGTCATGCCTGTAGTTAAATGTTCAATAGGTCTTACATAAAAATACTCCTAATAATCTACCTGAAAGCTATGAAACACAACCTTCTTTCCTTGTAAGAAGGGTATGGCCATGCTGTATGCCATATACTGAAATGCTTGAAAAGCTTTATACGAAGATGTTCCTCAACAGTTACAAGAAAACTGCTTTCATCCCTGTGTTCGTTCAATGAGTGAATGTTTAGAGATTCTGTCATTCCTGCAAAGGAATGTTTAATAAGTCTTACATGAAGATGTTTCTAAACAGCTACAAGGAAATTTTTTTAAATATAGTGTTATTACATTGAATAAACAATAAAGACATCCTGTCATGACTGTAGGCAAATGTCTGATAAGACTTGAGCAAGATATTAATAAACAATTACTTGCAAGCTGGGTTCATCACAGTATTCTTTCCTGGCTATGGAGATGATAGCCATTCTGTATGGCATAAAGTGATATGTTTGAAGAGCCTTTGATTTATATTCTTAAACAGCTAACAAGCAAGATGGTTTCTTCACAGTGTTCTTTCAGTGAATGAATGTTCTAGATATTGTCACATCTGTGGTGAAATATTTGATATATGATGTTCCTAAACAGCTACCTATAAACTGGATTCAGCATGTGTTCTTTCATTTTGTGAAAATGATAGTCGCTCTGTGTGGAATATACTTAAGTATTTGAAGTGTATTATGTGCAGATGTTCCTAAACAGTGAAAAGAAGATGGTTTTTGCATAATTTTCTTTCAGATAACAAATGTTATAGACATTGTCACATCTGTAGTCAAATGTTTGATATGATTTATGTGAAAATATCCCTAAACAGCTACCTGTTGGCTTGATTAAGCACAATGCTCTTTCATTGTAAGAAAGTGATAGCCGTTCCCTGTGGCATATACTGAAATGTTTGAAATGTCATCTGTGAAGATGTTCCTTAAGAGCTACTTGCTGGGTGTTTTCAAGACAATGTTCTTTCAGTGAATGGATGTTGTAGATAGTCTATCACACCCGTAGTGAAATGCTGGATAAGTTTTATGAAGATGTCCCTGAGTAGCTACAAGCAAAATGGTTTCACAACAGTGTTCTTACAGACATTGAAGGTTATAGATATTCTGTCATGCCTGTAGTGAAATGTTTGATAAGACTTGCATGAACACTTACATGAAGATGTTTCTAAACAGCCACAAGCAAGCTTTTTCAACACAGTATTTCATTGAATGAATGTAATAATTATCACATTGTGGCTGCAGAGAAACGTTTGATAAGACACACACAAAATGTTCATAAATAGCATGTGCCAGCTGGTTGCATCACAATGTTGTTTAATTTAATGGAAGTGATCATCATTCTGTATAGCATATGATGTGTTTGAATAGCCTTATATAAAGATATTCCTAAAAACTTATGAGCAATCTGGTTTCACCAGAGTGTGTTCCTCAGTGAAGGAATCTTACAGAGATTCTGTCAGAGCAGTAGTGACATGTTTGGTGTTTTGTATGAAGAAACCCTAAATGGCTTCCTGCAAGATGAGTTCAACACAGTGTTATTTCATTTTAAGAAAATGATAGTCATTCTGTTTGGCATAAACTGAAATATTAGAAAAGCCTTATATCAAGAGGTTCCTAATTAGCTACCAGCAATCTGGCTTCACAATAGTGTTCTTTCATTGAATGGATGTAATAGATACTTTGTAGTGAAATGTATGATAAGTCTCTTATGAAAAGGTTCCTAAACAGCTGCCTGCAATCTGGCTTCAGCACATTATATCATTGTCTCAAAGTGATATTCATTCAGTATGTCTTATATGGAAACGCTTGAAATGGTGAACATGAAGAAGTTTCTAAATATGTACAAGCAAGATTGTTTCTCCACAGTTTTCTTTCAGTGACTGAATGTTATGTATAGTCTGTCACGACTATTGTAAAATGTTTGATGAGTCTTATGTAAAAACGTTCCTAGATAGCTATCTGTGAGCTCTATTTAGCACAGTGTTCTTTCATTGTAGGAAAATGATACCCATTCATTATGGCATATACTGAAATGTGAGAAATGTCTCAAATACAAATGTTCCTAATAATAGCTTCAAGATGCTTTCACCACAGAGTTCTTTCAGTGAAACAATATTGCAGATATTCTGTGACACTTGTAGTGAAGTGTTAGTTAAAACTTACTTGCAAGCTGGATTCAGCACAGTGTTTCTTTCATTGTTTGAAACTCATATTCAATCAGAACAGCAAATATTGAAATGGTTATAATGACTAATATGAAGAGGATCCTTAATGGCTGCAAGTAAGATGGTTTCACCACAGTTTTCTCTCAGTGAACAAATGCTATATATATTCTGTCCCGCATGCAATGAAATGTTTGTTAAGTCTTATATGAACATGTTCCTAAACAGCTACCCGCAAACTGGGCTTAGAACAGTGTTCTCACACTGTTAGTAATTGATAGGTCATCTGTAGGGCATATGCTGAAATGTTTGAAATGTTATGTGAATATGCCCCTAAACAGCTGTAAGCACATTTGTTTCACCAGAGTTCCTTTAGTGTCTGAATCTTATGGATATTTTTCAAGTCTGTAGTGTAATTTTTTAAGTATTTTATGAAGTTCTTCCTAAACAGATACTAGGAAACAAGGGTTCAGCTCATCCTTCTTTCCTTGAGTGAATATTAAAATCATTCTGTCATGACCATAGCGCAATATTTGTTAAGACTTATAAAAAGATATTTCTAAAAGACAACTTTCCAGCTGGGTTCTTAACATTGTTCTTTCATTTTATGGAAGTGATAACCATTCTGGATGGAATACACTGAAATGTTTGAAAAGACTTGTATGAAGATACTCCTAAATAGCTACAAGCAATCTGGTTACACCACAGTGTTCTTTCATTTAATAAACTTTATATATAGTCTCCTATAGCTGTAGTGAAATGTTTTATATCATATATGAAAATGTTCCTACAGCTACCTGCAAGCTGGGATCAGCACACTGACTTTTCATTGTAATAAAGTGATAGTTACTTTGTATGGCATACACTGAAATGTCAGAAAAGACTTATATGAGTCTATTTCTAAAGAGATACAAGCAAGCTGGTTTCACAATAGTGATCTTTCATTGAATTAATGTAATAGATATTCTGTCGCACATGTTGTGAAATGTTCAATAAATCTTACATGAAAATGTTACTATAAGTCTACCTGAAAGCTGAGTTAAGTACAATGTTTTTTCATTTTAAGAAAGTATAGCTGTTCTCTATGGCTCATACTGAAATGCTAGAAAAGACTTACATGAAGATGTTCCTTAAAAGCTACAAGGAAGTTGCTTTCACCACAGCATTCTTTCAATGTGTGAATGTTATAGATATTCCATCATGCCCGTAGTGAAATGTTTGATAGGACTTATTTGAAGATTCCCCTAAAGAGCTGCAAGCAAGGTGTTTTCACCACAGTGTTCATTCAGAAAATGAATGTTATACGTATTCTGTCATGCCTCAAGAGAACTATTTGATGTCTTATGTGAGAGTGTTCCTGAACAGCTACAAGCAAGCTTTTTCAACATAGTGTGGTTTCCTTGAATGAATGTTATGGATATCATGTTGCGGCTGTAGAGAAACGTTTGATAAGACATAAATGAAATGCTCATAAAGAGCCACTGGTTTCATCAGAACGTTCTTTCTGGATATGGAAGTGATAGCCATTCTGTAGGCATAATGAAGTGTTTGAAGAGCCTTATACGAAGACATTCCCAAGGCGCCAGAAGTAATCTGGCTTCACCACAGTGTTCTTTCAGTGAACGAGTGTTATAGCTAGTCTGTCATGCCTGTAGTGAAATGTTTAATAAGTCTTATATGAAGAGGTTTCAAACAGCCGCCAGCAAGCCGGGTTTAGCACAGTGTCCTTTAACTGTAAGTAAGTGAGAGCCATTCTGTATGGCATATACTTAAATGTTAGAGAGGTCTTATATGAAGATGTTCCTAAATAGAATCCAACAAGATGTGTTCAGGACAGAATAATTTCATCATAAGATAGTGACAGCCGTTTAGTATGGCATATACTGAAATGCTGAAAAGGACTGAAATGAAGATCTTCCTTAACAGTAAAACCAAGCCACTTTCACCATAGTGTTCTCTCATTGAATGGATGTAATAGATATTCTGTCATGCCTGTAGTTAAATGTTCAATAGGTCTTACATAAAAATACTCCTAATAATCTACCTGAAAGCTATGAAACACAAACTTCTTTCCTTGTAAGAAGGGTATGGCCATGCTGTATGCCATATACTGAAATGCTTGAAAAGCTTTATACGAAGATGTTCCTCAACAGTTACAAGAAAACTGCTTTCATCCCTGTGTTCGTTCAATGAGTGAATGTTTAGAGATTCTGTCATTCCTGCAAAGGAATGTTTAATAAGTCTTACATGAAGATGTTTCTAAACAGCTACAAGGAAATTTTTTTAAATATAGTGTTATTACATTGAATAAACATTAAAGACATCCTGTCATGACTGTAGGCAAATGTCTGATAAGACTTGAGCAAGATATTAATAAACAATTACTTGCAAGCTGGGTTCATCACAGTATTCTTTCCTGGCTATGGAGATGATAGCCATTCTGTATGGCATAAAGTGATATGTTTGAAGAGCCTTTGATTTATATTCTTAAACAGCTAACAAGCAAGATGGTTTCTTCACAGTGTTCTTTCAGTGAATGAATGTTCTAGATATTGTCACATCTGTGGTGAAATATTTGATATATGATGTTCCTAAACAGCTACCTATAAACTGGATTCAGCATGTGTTCTTTCATTTTGTGAAAATGATAGTCGCTCTGTGTGGAATATACTTAAGTATTTGAAGTGTATTATGTGCAGATGTTCCTAAACAGTGAAAAGAAGATGGTTTTTGCATAATTTTCTTTCAGATAACAAATGTTATAGACATTGTCACATCTGTAGTCAAATGTTTGATATGATTTATGTGAAAATATCCCTAAACAGCTACCTGTTGGCTTGATTAAGCACAATGCTCTTTCATTGTAAGAAAGTGATAGCTGTTCCATGTGGCATATACTGAAATGTTTGAAATGTCATCTGTGAAGATGTTCCTTAAGAGCTACTTGCTGGGTGTTTTCAAGACAATGTTCTTTCAGTGAATGGATGTTGTAGATAGTCTATCACACCCGTAGTGAAATGCTGGATAAGTTTTATGAAGATGTCCCTGAGTAGCTACAAGCAAAATGGTTTCACAACAGTGTTCTTACAGACATTGAAGGTTATAGATATTCTGTCATGCCTGTAGTGAAATGTTTGATAAGACTTGCATGAACACTTACATGAAGATGTTTCTAAACAGCCACAAGCAAGCTTTTTCAACACAGTATTTCATTGAATGAATGTAATAATTATCACATTGTGGCTGCAGAGAAACGTTTGATAAGACACACACAAAATGTTCATAAATAGCATGTGCCAGCTGGTTGCATCACAATGTTGTTTAATTTAATGGAAGTGATCATCATTCTGTATAGCATATGATGTGTTTGAATAGCCTTATATAAAGATATTCCTAAAAACTTATGAGCAATCTGGTTTCACCAGAGTGTGTTCCTCAGTGAAGGAATCTTACAGAGATTCTGTCAGAGCAGTAGTGACATGTTTGGTGTTTTGTATGAAGAAACCCTAAATGGCTTCCTGCAAGATGAGTTCAACACAGTGTTATTTCATTTTAAGAAAATGATAGTCATTCTGTTTGGCATAAACTGAAATATTAGAAAAGCCTTATATCAAGAGGTTCCTAATTAGCTACCAGCAATCTGGCTTCACAATAGTGTTCTTTCATTGAATGGATGTAATAGATACTTTGTAGTGAAATGTATGATAAGTCTCTTATGAAAAGGTTCCTAAACAGCTGCCTGCAATCTGGCTTCAGCACATTATATCATTGTCTCAAAGTGATATTCATTCAGTATGTCTTATATGGAAACGCTTGAAATGGTGAACATGAAGAAGTTTCTAAATATATACAAGCAAGATTGTTTCTCCACAGTTTTCTTTCAGTGACTGAATGTTATGTATAGTCTGTCACGACTATTGTAAAATGTTTGATGAGTCTTATGTAAAAACGTTCCTAGATAGCTATCTGTGAGCTCTATTTAGCACAGTGTTCTTTCATTGTAGGAAAATGATACCCATTCATTATGGCATATACTGAAATGTGAGAAATGTCTCAAATACAAATGTTCCTAATAATAGCTTCAAGATGCTTTCACCACAGAGTTCTTTCAGTGAAACAATATTGCAGATATTCTGTGACACTTGTAGTGAAGTGTTAGTTAAAACTTACTTGCAAGCTGGATTCAGCACAGTGTTTCTTTCATTGTTTGAAACTCATATTCAATCAGAACAGCAAATATTGAAATGGTTATAATGACTAATATGAAGAGGATCCTTAATGGCTGCAAGTAAGATGGTTTCACCACAGTTTTCTCTCAGTGAACAAATGCTATATATATTCTGTCCCGCATGCAATGAAATGTTTGTTAAGTCTTATATGAACATGTTCCTAAACAGCTACCCGCAAACTGGGCTTAGAACAGTGTTCTCACACTGTTAGTAATTGATAGGTCATCTGTAGGGCATATGCTGAAATGTTTGAAATGTCTTATGTGAATATGCCCCTAAACAGCTGTAAGCACATTTGTTTCACCAGAGTTCCTTTAGTGTCTGAATCTTATGGATATTTTTCAAGTCTGTAGTGTAATTTTTTAAGTATTTTATGAAGTTCTTCCTAAACAGATACTAGGAAACAAGGGTTCAGCTCATCCTTCTTTCCTTGAGTGAATATTAAAATCATTCTGTCATGACCATAGCGCAATATTTGTTAAGACTTATAAAAAGATATTTCTAAAAGACAACTTTCCAGCTGGGTTCTTAACATCGTTCTTTCATTTTATGGAAGTGATAACCATTCTGGATGGAATACACTGAAATGTTTGAAAAGACTTGTATGAAGATACTCCTAAATAGCTACAAGCAATCTGGTTACACCACAGTGTTCTTTCATTTAATAAACTTTATATATAGTCTCCTATAGCTGTAGTGAAATGTTTTATATCATATATGAAAATGTTCCTACAGCTACCTGCAAGCTGGGATCAGCACACTGACTTTTCATTGTAATAAAGTGATAGTTACTTTGTATGGCATACACTGAAATGTCAGAAAAGACTTATATGAGTCTATTTCTAAAGAGATACAAGCAAGCTGGTTTCACAATAGTGATCTTTCATTGAATTAATGTAATAGATATTCTGTCGCACATGTTGTGAAATGTTCAATAAATCTTACATGAAAATGTTACTATAAGTCTACCTGAAAGCTGAGTTAAGTACAATGTTTTTTCATTTTAAGAAAGTATAGCTGTTCTCTATGGCTCATACTGAAATGCTAGAAAAGACTTACATGAAGATGTTCCTTAAAAGCTACAAGGAAGTTGCTTTCACCACAGCATTCTTTCAATGAGTGAATGTTATAGATATTCCATCATGCCCGTAGTGAAATGTTTGATAGGACTTATTTGAAGATTCCCCTAAAGAGCTGCAAGCAAGGTGTTTTCACCACAGTGTTCATTCAGAAAATGAATGTTATACGTATTCTGTCATGCCTCAAGAGAACTATTTGATGTCTTATGTGAGAGTGTTCCTGAACAGCTACAAGCAAGCTTTTTCAACATAGTGTGGTTTCCTTGAATGAATGTTATGGATATCATGTTGCGGCTGTAGAGAAACGTTTGATAAGACATAAATGAAATGCTCATAAAGAGCCACTGGTTTCATCAGAACGTTCTTTCTGGATATGGAAGTGATAGCCATTCTGTAGGCATAATGAAGTGTTTGAAGAGCCTTATACGAAGACATTCCCAAGGCGCCAGAAGTAATCTGGCTTCACCACAGTGTTCTTTCAGTGAACGAGTGTTATAGCTAGTCTGTCATGCCTGTAGTGAAATGTTTAATAAGTCTTATATGAAGAGGTTTCAAACAGCCGCCAGCAAGCCGGGTTTAGCACAGTGTCCTTTAACTGTAAGTAAGTGAGAGCCATTCTGTATGGCATATACTTAAATGTTAGAGAGGTCTTATATGAAGATGTTCCTAAATAGAATCCAACAAGATGTGTTCAGGACAGAATAATTTCATCATAAGATAGTGACAGCCGTTTAGTATGGCATATACTGAAATGCTGAAAAGGACTGAAATGAAGATCTTCCTTAACAGTAAAACCAAGCCACTTTCACCATAGTGTTCTTTCATTGAATGGATGTAATAGATATTCTGTCATGCCTGTAGTTAAATGTTCAATAGGTCTTACATAAAAATACTCCTAATAATCTACCTGAAAGCTATGAAACACAAACTTCTTTCCTCGTAAGAAGGGTATGGCCATGCTGTATGCCATATACTGAAATGCTTGAAAAGCTTTATACGAAGATGTTCCTCAACAGTTACAAGAAAACTGCTTTCATCCCTGTGGTCGTTCAATGAGTGAATGTTTAGAGATTCTGTCATTCCTGCAAAGGAATGTTTAATATAAGTCTCACATGAAGATGTTTCTAAACAGCTACAAGGAAATTTTTTTAAATATAGTGTTATTACGTTGAATAAACATTAAAGATATCCTGTCATGACTGTAGGCAAATGTCTGATAAGACTTGAGAAAGATATTAATAAACAATTACTTGCAAGCTGGGTTCATCACAGTATTCTTTCCTGGCTATGGAGATGATAGCCATTCTGTATGGCATAAAGTGATATGTTTGAAGAGCCTTTGATTTATATTCTTAAACAGCTAACAAGCAAGATGGTTTCTTCACAGTGTTCTTTCAGTGAATGAATGTTCTAGATATTGTCACATCTGTGGTGAAATATTTGATATATGATGTTCCTAAACAGCTACCTATAAACTGGATTCAGCATGTGTTCTTTCATTTTGTGAAAATGATAGTCGCTCTGTGTGGAATATACTTAAGTATTTGAAGTGTATTATGTGCAGATGTTCCTAAACAGTGAAAAGAAGATGGTTTTTGCATAATTTTCTTTCAGATAACAAATGTTATAGACATTGTCACATCTGTAGTCAAATGTTTGATATGATTTATGTGAAAATATCCCTAAACAGCTACCTGTTGGCTTGATTAAGCACAATGCTCTTTCATTGTAAGAAAGTGATAGCCGTTCCATGTGGCATATACTGAAATGTTTGAAATGTCATCTGTGAAGATGTTCCTTAAGAGCTACTTGCTGGGTGTTTTCAAGACAATGTTCTTTCAGTGAATGGATGTTGTAGATAGTCTATCACACCCGTAGTGAAATGCTGGATAAGTTTTATGAAGATGTCCCTAAGTAGCTACAAGCAAAATGGTTTCACAACAGTGTTCTTACAGACATTGAAGGTTATAGATATTCTGTCATGCCTGTAGTGAAATGTTTGATAAGACTTGCATGAACACTTACATGAAGATGTTTCTAAACAGCCACAAGCAAGCTTTTTCAACACAGTATTTCATTGAATGAATGTAATAATTATCACATTGTGGCTGCAGAGAAACGTTTGATAAGACACACACAAAATGTTCATAAATAGCATGTGCCAGCTGGTTGCATCACAATGTTGTTTAATTTAATGGAAGTGATCATCATTCTGTATAGCATATGATGTGTTTGAATAGCCTTATATAAAGATATTCCTAAAAACTTATGAGCAATCTGGTTTCACCAGAGTGTGTTCCTCAGTGAAGGAATCTTACAGAGATTCTGTCAGAGCAGTAGTGACATGTTTGGTGTTTTGTATGAAGAAACCCTAAATGGCTTCCTGCAAGATGAGTTCAACACAGTGTTATTTCATTTTAAGAAAATGATAGTCATTCTGTTTGGCATAAACTGAAATATTAGAAAAGCCTTATATCAAGAGGTTCCTAATTAGCTACCAGCAATCTGGCTTCACAATAGTGTTCTTTCATTGAATGGATGTAATAGATACTTTGTAGTGAAATGTATGATAAGTCTCTTATGAAAAGGTTCCTAAACAGCTGCCTGCAATCTGGCTTCAGCACATTATATCATTGTCTCAAAGTGATATTCATTCAGTATGTCTTATATGGAAACGCTTGAAATGGTGAACATGAAGAAGTTTCTAAATATATACAAGCAAGATTGTTTCTCCACAGTTTTCTTTCAGTGACTGAATGTTATGTATAGTCTGTCACGACTATTGTAAAATGTTTGATGAGTCTTATGTAAAAACGTTCCTAGATAGCTATCTGTGAGCTCTATTTAGCACAGTGTTCTTTCATTGTAGGAAAATGATACCCATTCATTATGGCATATACTGAAATGTGAGAAATGTCTCCAATACAAATGTTCCTAATAATAGCTTCAAGATGCTTTCACCACAGAGTTCTTTCAGTGAAACAATATTGCAGATATTCTGTGACACTTGTAGTGAAGTGTTAGTTAAAACTTACTTGCAAGCTGGATTCAGCACAGTGTTTCTTTCATTGTTTGAAACTCATATTCAATCAGAACAGCAAATATTGAAATGGTTATAATGACTAATATGAAGAGGATCCTTAATGGCTGCAAGTAAGATGGTTTCACCACAGTTTTCTCTCAGTGAACAAATGCTATATATATTCTGTCCCGCATGCAATGAAATGTTTGTTAAGTCTTATATGAACATGTTCCTAAACAGCTACCCGCAAACTGGGCTTAGAACAGTGTTCTCACACTGTTAGTAATTGATAGGTCATCTGTAGGGCATATGCTGAAATGTTTGAAATGTCTTATGTGAATATGCCCCTAAACAGCTGTAAGCACATTTGTTTCACCAGAGTTCCTTTAGTGTCTGAATCTTATGGATATTTTTCAAGTCTGTAGTGTAATTTTTTAAGTATTTTATGAAGTTCTTCCTAAACAGATACTAGGAAACAAGGGTTCAGCTCATCCTTCTTTCCTTGAGTGAATATTAAAATCATTCTGTCATGACCATAGCGCAATATTTGTTAAGACTTATAAAAAGATATTTCTAAAAGACAACTTTCCAGCTGGGTTCTTAACATTGTTCTTTCATTTTATGGAAGTGATAACCATTCTGGATGGAATACACTGAAATGTTTGAAAAGACTTGTATGAAGATACTCCTAAATAGCTACAAGCAATCTGGTTACACCACAGTGTTCTTTCATTTAATAAACTTTATATATAGTCTCCTATAGCTGTAGTGAAATGTTTTATATCATATATGAAAATGTTCCTACAGCTACCTGCAAGCTGGGATCAGCACACTGACTTTTCATTGTAATAAAGTGATAGTTACTTTGTATGGCATACACTGAAATGTCAGAAAAGACTTATATGAGTCTATTTCTAAAGAGATACAAGCAAGCTGGTTTCACAATAGTGATCTTTCATTGAATTAATGTAATAGATATTCTGTCGCACATGTTGTGAAATGTTCAATAAATCTTACATGAAAATGTTACTATAAGTCTACCTGAAAGCTGAGTTAAGTACAATGTTTTTTCATTTTAAGAAAGTATAGCTGTTCTCTATGGCTCATACTGAAATGCTAGAAAAGACTTACATGAAGATGTTCCTTAAAAGCTACAAGGAAGTTGGTTTCACCACAGCATTCTTTCAATGAGTGAATGTTATAGATATTCCATCATGCCCGTAGTGAAATGTTTGATAGGACTTATTTGAAGATTCCCCTAAAGAGCTGCAAGCAAGGTGTTTTCACCACAGTGTTCATTCAGAAAATGAATGTTATACGTATTCTGTCATGCCTCAAGAGAACTATTTGATGTCTTATGTGAGAGTGTTCCTGAACAGCTACAAGCAAGCTTTTTCAACATAGTGTGGTTTCCTTGAATGAATGTTATGGATATCATGTTGCGGCTGTAGAGAAACGTTTGATAAGACATAAATGAAATGCTCATAAAGAGCCACTGGTTTCATCAGAACGTTCTTTCTGGATATGGAAGTGATAGCCATTCTGTAGGCATAATGAAGTGTTTGAAGAGCCTTATACGAAGACATTCCCAAGGCGCCAGAAGTAATCTGGCTTCACCACAGTGTTCTTTCAGTGAACGAGTGTTATAGCTAGTCTGTCATGCCTGTAGTGAAATGTTTAATAAGTCTTATATGAAGAGGTTTCAAACAGCCGCCAGCAAGCCGGGTTTAGCACAGTGTCCTTTAACTGTAAGTAAGTGAGAGCCATTCTGTATGGCATATACTTAAATGTTAGACAGGTCTTATATGAAGATGTTCCTAAATAGAATCCAACAAGATGTGTTCAGGACAGAATAATTTCATCATAAGATAGTGACAGCCGTTTAGTATGGCATATACTGAAATGCTGAAAAGGACTGAAATGAAGATCTTCCTTAACAGTAAAACCAAGCCACTTTCACCATAGTGTTCTTTCATTGAATGGATGTAATAGATATTCTGTCATGCCTGTAGTTAAATGTTCAATAGGTCTTACATAAAAATACTCCTAATAATCTACCTGAAAGCTATGAAACACAAACTTCTTTCCTCGTAAGAAGGGTATGGCCATGCTGTATGCCATATACTGAAATGCTTGAAAAGCTTTATACGAAGATGTTCCTCAACAGTTACAAGAAAACTGCTTTCATCCCTGTGGTCGTTCAATGAGTGAATGTTTAGAGATTCTGTCATTCCTGCAAAGGAATGTTTAATAAGTCTTACATGAAGATGTTTCTAAACAGCTACAAGGAAATTTTTTTAAATATAGTGTTATTACATTGAATAAACATTAAAGACATCCTGTCATGACTGTAGGCAAATGTCTGATAAGACTTGAGCAAGATATTAATAAACAATTACTTGCAAGCTGGGTTCATCACAGTATTCTTTCCTGGCTATGGAGATGATAGCCATTCTGTATGGCATAAAGTGATATGTTTGAAGAGCCTTTGATTTATATTCTTAAACAGCTAACAAGCAAGATGGTTTCTTCACAGTGTTCTTTCAGTGAATGAATGTTCTAGATATTGTCACATCTGTGGTGAAATATTTGATATATGATGTTCCTAAACAGCTACCTATAAACTGGATTCAGCATGTGTTCTTTCATTTTGTGAAAATGATAGTCGCTCTGTGTGGAATATACTTAAGTATTTGAAGTGTATTATGTGCAGATGTTCCTAAACAGTGAAAAGAAGATGGTTTTTGCATAATTTTCTTTCAGATAACAAATGTTATAGACATTGTCACATCTGTAGTCAAATGTTTGATATGATTTATGTGAAAATATCCCTAAACAGCTACCTGTTGGCTTGATTAAGCACAATGCTCTTTCATTGTAAGAAAGTGATAGCTGTTCCATGTGGCATATACTGAAATGTTTGAAATGTCATCTGTGAAGATGTTCCTTAAGAGCTACTTGCTGGGTGTTTTCAAGACAATGTTCTTTCAGTGAATGGATGTTGTAGATAGTCTATCACACCCGTAGTGAAATGCTGGATAAGTTTTATGAAGATGTCCCTGAGTAGCTACAAGCAAAATGGTTTCACAACAGTGTTCTTACAGACATTGAAGGTTATAGATATTCTGTCATGCCTGTAGTGAAATGTTTGATAAGACTTGCATGAACACTTACATGAAGATGTTTCTAAACAGCCACAAGCAAGCTTTTTCAACACAGTATTTCATTGAATGAATGTAATAATTATCACATTGTGGCTGCAGAGAAACGTTTGATAAGACACACACAAAATGTTCATAAATAGCATGTGCCAGCTGGTTGCATCACAATGTTGTTTAATTTAATGGAAGTGATCATCATTCTGTATAGCATATGATGTGTTTGAATAGCCTTATATAAAGATATTCCTAAAAACTTATGAGCAATCTGGTTTCACCAGAGTGTGTTCCTCAGTGAAGGAATCTTACAGAGATTCTGTCAGAGCAGTAGTGACATGTTTGGTGTTTTGTATGAAGAAACCCTAAATGGCTTCCTGCAAGATGAGTTCAACACAGTGTTATTTCATTTTAAGAAAATGATAGTCATTCTGTTTGGCATAAACTGAAATATTAGAAAAGCCTTATATCAAGAGGTTCCTAATTAGCTACCAGCAATCTGGCTTCACAATAGTGTTCTTTCATTGAATGGATGTAATAGATACTTTGTAGTGAAATGTATGATAAGTCTCTTATGAAAAGGTTCCTAAACAGCTGCCTGCAATCTGGCTTCAGCACATTATATCATTGTCTCAAAGTGATATTCATTCAGTATGTCTTATATGGAAACGCTTGAAATGGTGAACATGAAGAAGTTTCTAAATATATACAAGCAAGATTGTTTCTCCACAGTTTTCTTTCAGTGACTGAATGTTATGTATAGTCTGTCACGACTATTGTAAAATGTTTGATGAGTCTTATGTAAAAACGTTCCTAGATAGCTATCTGTGAGCTCTATTTAGCACAGTGTTCTTTCATTGTAGGAAAATGATACCCATTCATTATGGCATATACTGAAATGTGAGAAATGTCTCAAATACAAATGTTCCTAATAATAGCTTCAAGATGCTTTCACCACAGAGTTCTTTCAGTGAAACAATATTGCAGATATTCTGTGACACTTGTAGTGAAGTGTTAGTTAAAACTTACTTGCAAGCTGGATTCAGCACAGTGTTTCTTTCATTGTTTGAAACTCATATTCAATCAGAACAGCAAATATTGAAATGGTTATAATGACTAATATGAAGAGGATCCTTAATGGCTGCAAGTAAGATGGTTTCACCACAGTTTTCTCTCAGTGAACAAATGCTATATATATTCTGTCCCGCATGCAATGAAATGTTTGTTAAGTCTTATATGAACATGTTCCTAAACAGCTACCCGCAAACTGGGCTTAGAACAGTGTTCTCACACTGTTAGTAATTGATAGGTCATCTGTAGGGCATATGCTGAAATGTTTGAAATGTCTTATGTGAATATGCCCCTAAACAGCTGTAAGCACATTTGTTTCACCAGAGTTCCTTTAGTGTCTGAATCTTATGGATATTTTTCAAGTCTGTAGTGTAATTTTTTAAGTATTTTATGAAGTTCTTCCTAAACAGATACTAGGAAACAAGGGTTCAGCTCATCCTTCTTTCCTTGAGTGAATATTAAAATCATTCTGTCATGACCATAGCGCAATATTTGTTAAGACTTATAAAAAGATATTTCTAAAAGACAACTTTCCAGCTGGGTTCTTAACATTGTTCTTTCATTTTATGGAAGTGATAACCATTCTGGATGGAATACACTGAAATGTTTGAAAAGACTTGTATGAAGATACTCCTAAATAGCTACAAGCAATCTGGTTACACCACAGTGTTCTTTCATTTAATAAACTTTATATATAGTCTCCTATAGCTGTAGTGAAATGTTTTATATCATATATGAAAATGTTCCTACAGCTACCTGCAAGCTGGGATCAGCACACTGACTTTTCATTGTAATAAAGTGATAGTTACTTTGTATGGCATACACTGAAATGTCAGAAAAGACTTATATGAGTCTATTTCTAAAGAGATACAAGCAAGCTGGTTTCACAATAGTGATCTTTCATTGAATTAATGTAATAGATATTCTGTCGCACATGTTGTGAAATGTTCAATAAATCTTACATGAAAATGTTACTATAAGTCTACCTGAAAGCTGAGTTAAGTACAATGTTTTTTCATTTTAAGAAAGTATAGCTGTTCTCTATGGCTCATACTGAAATGCTAGAAAAGACTTACATGAAGATGTTCCTTAAAAGCTACAAGGAAGTTGGTTTCACCACAGCATTCTTTCAATGAGTGAATGTTATAGATATTCCATCATGCCCGTAGTGAAATGTTTGATAGGACTTATTTGAAGATTCCCCTAAAGAGCTGCAAGCAAGGTGTTTTCACCACAGTGTTCATTCAGAAAATGAATGTTATACGTATTCTGTCATGCCTCAAGAGAACTATTTGATGTCTTATGTGAGAGTGTTCCTGAACAGCTACAAGCAAGCTTTTTCAACATAGTGTGGTTTCCTTGAATGAATGTTATGGATATCATGTTGCGGCTGTAGAGAAACGTTTGATAAGACATAAATGAAATGCTCATAAAGAGCCACTGGTTTCATCAGAACGTTCTTTCTGGATATGGAAGTGATAGCCATTCTGTAGGCATAATGAAGTGTTTGAAGAGCCTTATACGAAGACATTCCCAAGGCGCCAGAAGTAATCTGGCTTCACCACAGTGTTCTTTCAGTGAACGAGTGTTATAGCTAGTCTGTCATGCCTGTAGTGAAATGTTTAATAAGTCTTATATGAAGAGGTTTCAAACAGCCGCCAGCAAGCCGGGTTTAGCACAGTGTCCTTTAACTGTAAGTAAGTGAGAGCCATTCTGTATGGCATATACTTAAATGTTAGACAGGTCTTATATGAAGATGTTCCTAAATAGAATCCAACAAGATGTGTTCAGGACAGAATAATTTCATCATAAGATAGTGACAGCCGTTTAGTATGGCATATACTGAAATGCTGAAAAGGACTGAAATGAAGATCTTCCTTAACAGTAAAACCAAGCCACTTTCACCATAGTGTTCTTTCATTGAATGGATGTAATAGATATTCTGTCATGCCTGTAGTTAAATGTTCAATAGGTCTTACATAAAAATACTCCTAATAATCTACCTGAAAGCTATGAAACACAAACTTCTTTCCTCGTAAGAAGGGTATGGCCATGCTGTATGCCATATACTGAAATGCTTGAAAAGCTTTATACGAAGATGTTCCTCAACAGTTACAAGAAAACTGCTTTCATCCCTGTGGTCGTTCAATGAGTGAATGTTTAGAGATTCTGTCATTCCTGCAAAGGAATGTTTAATAAGTCTTACATGAAGATGTTTCTAAACAGCTACAAGGAAATTTTTTTAAATATAGTGTTATTACATTGAATAAACATTAAAGACATCCTGTCATGACTGTAGGCAAATGTCTGATAAGACTTGAGCAAGATATTAATAAACAATTACTTGCAAGCTGGGTTCATCACAGTATTCTTTCCTGGCTATGGAGATGATAGCCATTCTGTATGGCATAAAGTGATATGTTTGAAGAGCCTTTGATTTATATTCTTAAACAGCTAACAAGCAAGATGGTTTCTTCACAGTGTTCTTTCAGTGAATGAATGTTCTAGATATTGTCACATCTGTGGTGAAATATTTGATATATGATGTTCCTAAACAGCTACCTATAAACTGGATTCAGCATGTGTTCTTTCATTTTGTGAAAATGATAGTCGCTCTGTGTGGAATATACTTAAGTATTTGAAGTGTATTATGTGCAGATGTTCCTAAACAGTGAAAAGAAGATGGTTTTTGCATAATTTTCTTTCAGATAACAAATGTTATAGACATTGTCACATCTGTAGTCAAATGTTTGATATGATTTATGTGAAAATATCCCTAAACAGCTACCTGTTGGCTTGATTAAGCACAATGCTCTTTCATTGTAAGAAAGTGATAGCTGTTCCATGTGGCATATACTGAAATGTTTGAAATGTCATCTGTGAAGATGTTCCTTAAGAGCTACTTGCTGGGTGTTTTCAAGACAATGTTCTTTCAGTGAATGGATGTTGTAGATAGTCTATCACACCCGTAGTGAAATGCTGGATAAGTTTTATGAAGATGTCCCTGAGTAGCTACAAGCAAAATGGTTTCACAACAGTGTTCTTACAGACATTGAAGGTTATAGATATTCTGTCATGCCTGTAGTGAAATGTTTGATAAGACTTGCATGAACACTTACATGAAGATGTTTCTAAACAGCCACAAGCAAGCTTTTTCAACACAGTATTTCATTGAATGAATGTAATAATTATCACATTGTGGCTGCAGAGAAACGTTTGATAAGACACACACAAAATGTTCATAAATAGCATGTGCCAGCTGGTTGCATCACAATGTTGTTTAATTTAATGGAAGTGATCATCATTCTGTATAGCATATGATGTGTTTGAATAGCCTTATATAAAGATATTCCTAAAAACTTATGAGCAATCTGGTTTCACCAGAGTGTGTTCCTCAGTGAAGGAATCTTACAGAGATTCTGTCAGAGCAGTAGTGACATGTTTGGTGTTTTGTATGAAGAAACCCTAAATGGCTTCCTGCAAGATGAGTTCAACACAGTGTTATTTCATTTTAAGAAAATGATAGTCATTCTGTTTGGCATAAACTGAAATATTAGAAAAGCCTTATATCAAGAGGTTCCTAATTAGCTACCAGCAATCTGGCTTCACAATAGTGTTCTTTCATTGAATGGATGTAATAGATACTTTGTAGTGAAATGTATGATAAGTCTCTTATGAAAAGGTTCCTAAACAGCTGCCTGCAATCTGGCTTCAGCACATTATATCATTGTCTCAAAGTGATATTCATTCAGTATGTCTTATATGGAAACGCTTGAAATGGTGAACATGAAGAAGTTTCTAAATATATACAAGCAAGATTGTTTCTCCACAGTTTTCTTTCAGTGACTGAATGTTATGTATAGTCTGTCACGACTATTGTAAAATGTTTGATGAGTCTTATGTAAAAACGTTCCTAGATAGCTATCTGTGAGCTCTATTTAGCACAGTGTTCTTTCATTGTAGGAAAATGATACCCATTCATTATGGCATATACTGAAATGTGAGAAATGTCTCAAATACAAATGTTCCTAATAATAGCTTCAAGATGCTTTCACCACAGAGTTCTTTCAGTGAAACAATATTGCAGATATTCTGTGACACTTGTAGTGAAGTGTTAGTTAAAACTTACTTGCAAGCTGGATTCAGCACAGTGTTTCTTTCATTGTTTGAAACTCATATTCAATCAGAACAGCAAATATTGAAATGGTTATAATGACTAATATGAAGAGGATCCTTAATGGCTGCAAGTAAGATGGTTTCACCACAGTTTTCTCTCAGTGAACAAATGCTATATATATTCTGTCCCGCATGCAATGAAATGTTTGTTAAGTCTTATATGAACATGTTCCTAAACAGCTACCCGCAAACTGGGCTTAGAACAGTGTTCTCACACTGTTAGTAATTGATAGGTCATCTGTAGGGCATATGCTGAAATGTTTGAAATGTCTTATGTGAATATGCCCCTAAACAGCTGTAAGCACATTTGTTTCACCAGAGTTCCTTTAGTGTCTGAATCTTATGGATATTTTTCAAGTCTGTAGTGTAATTTTTTAAGTATTTTATGAAGTTCTTCCTAAACAGATACTAGGAAACAAGGGTTCAGCTCATCCTTCTTTCCTTGAGTGAATATTAAAATCATTCTGTCATGACCATAGCGCAATATTTGTTAAGACTTATAAAAAGATATTTCTAAAAGACAACTTTCCAGCTGGGTTCTTAACATCGTTCTTTCATTTTATGGAAGTGATAACCATTCTGGATGGAATACACTGAAATGTTTGAAAAGACTTGTATGAAGATACTCCTAAATAGCTACAAGCAATCTGGTTACACCACAGTGTTCTTTCATTTAATAAACTTTATATATAGTCTCCTATAGCTGTAGTGAAATGTTTTATATCATATATGAAAATGTTCCTACAGCTACCTGCAAGCTGGGATCAGCACACTGACTTTTCATTGTAATAAAGTGATAGTTACTTTGTATGGCATACACTGAAATGTCAGAAAAGACTTATATGAGTCTATTTCTAAAGAGATACAAGCAAGCTGGTTTCACAATAGTGATCTTTCATTGAATTAATGTAATAGATATTCTGTCGCACATGTTGTGAAATGTTCAATAAATCTTACATGAAAATGTTACTATAAGTCTACCTGAAAGCTGAGTTAAGTACAATGTTTTTTCATTTTAAGAAAGTATAGCTGTTCTCTATGGCTCATACTGAAATGCTAGAAAAGACTTACATGAAGATGTTCCTTAAAAGCTACAAGGAAGTTGCTTTCACCACAGCATTCTTTCAATGAGTGAATGTTATAGATATTCCATCATGCCCGTAGTGAAATGTTTGATAGGACTTATTTGAAGATTCCCCTAAAGAGCTGCAAGCAAGGTGTTTTCACCACAGTGTTCATTCAGAAAATGAATGTTATACGTATTCTGTCATGCCTCAAGAGAACTATTTGATGTCTTATGTGAGAGTGTTCCTGAACAGCTACAAGCAAGCTTTTTCAACATAGTGTGGTTTCCTTGAATGAATGTTATGGATATCATGTTGCGGCTGTAGAGAAACGTTTGATAAGACATAAATGAAATGCTCATAAAGAGCCACTGGTTTCATCAGAACGTTCTTTCTGGATATGGAAGTGATAGCCATTCTGTAGGCATAATGAAGTGTTTGAAGAGCCTTATACGAAGACATTCCCAAGGCGCCAGAAGTAATCTGGCTTCACCACAGTGTTCTTTCAGTGAACGAGTGTTATAGCTAGTCTGTCATGCCTGTAGTGAAATGTTTAATAAGTCTTATATGAAGAGGTTTCAAACAGCCGCCAGCAAGCCGGGTTTAGCACAGTGTCCTTTAACTGTAAGTAAGTGAGAGCCATTCTGTATGGCATATACTTAAATGTTAGAGAGGTCTTATATGAAGATGTTCCTAAATAGAATCCAACAAGATGTGTTCAGGACAGAATAATTTCATCATAAGATAGTGACAGCCGTTTAGTATGGCATATACTGAAATGCTGAAAAGGACTGAAATGAAGATCTTCCTTAACAGTAAAACCAAGCCACTTTCACCATAGTGTTCTTTCATTGAATGGATGTAATAGATATTCTGTCATGCCTGTAGTTAAATGTTCAATAGGTCTTACATAAAAATACTCCTAATAATCTACCTGAAAGCTATGAAACACAAACTTCTTTCCTCGTAAGAAGGGTATGGCCATGCTGTATGCCATATACTGAAATGCTTGAAAAGCTTTATACGAAGATGTTCCTCAACAGTTACAAGAAAACTGCTTTCATCCCTGTGGTCGTTCAATGAGTGAATGTTTAGAGATTCTGTCATTCCTGCAAAGGAATGTTTAATATAAGTCTCACATGAAGATGTTTCTAAACAGCTACAAGGAAATTTTTTTAAATATAGTGTTATTACGTTGAATAAACATTAAAGATATCCTGTCATGACTGTAGGCAAATGTCTGATAAGACTTGAGCAAGATATTAATAAACAATTACTTGCAAGCTGGGTTCATCACAGTATTCTTTCCTGGCTATGGAGATGATAGCCATTCTGTATGGCATAAAGTGATATGTTTGAAGAGCCTTTGATTTATATTCTTAAACAGCTAACAAGCAAGATGGTTTCTTCACAGTGTTCTTTCAGTGAATGAATGTTCTAGATATTGTCACATCTGTGGTGAAATATTTGATATATGATGTTCCTAAACAGCTACCTATAAACTGGATTCAGCATGTGTTCTTTCATTTTGTGAAAATGATAGTCGCTCTGTGTGGAATATACTTAAGTATTTGAAGTGTATTATGTGCAGATGTTCCTAAACAGTGAAAAGAAGATGGTTTTTGCATAATTTTCTTTCAGATAACAAATGTTATAGACATTGTCACATCTGTAGTCAAATGTTTGATATGATTTATGTGAAAATATCCCTAAACAGCTACCTGTTGGCTTGATTAAGCACAATGCTCTTTCATTGTAAGAAAGTGATAGCCGTTCCATGTGGCATATACTGAAATGTTTGAAATGTCATCTGTGAAGATGTTCCTTAAGAGCTACTTGCTGGGTGTTTTCAAGACAATGTTCTTTCAGTGAATGGATGTTGTAGATAGTCTATCACACCCGTAGTGAAATGCTGGATAAGTTTTATGAAGATGTCCCTGAGTAGCTACAAGCAAAATGGTTTCACAACAGTGTTCTTACAGACATTGAAGGTTATAGATATTCTGTCATGCCTGTAGTGAAATGTTTGATAAGACTTGCATGAACACTTACATGAAGATGTTTCTAAACAGCCACAAGCAAGCTTTTTCAACACAGTATTTCATTGAATGAATGTAATAATTATCACATTGTGGCTGCAGAGAAACGTTTGATAAGACACACACAAAATGTTCATAAATAGCATGTGCCAGCTGGTTGCATCACAATGTTGTTTAATTTAATGGAAGTGATCATCATTCTGTATAGCATATGATGTGTTTGAATAGCCTTATATAAAGATATTCCTAAAAACTTATGAGCAATCTGGTTTCACCAGAGTGTGTTCCTCAGTGAAGGAATCTTACAGAGATTCTGTCAGAGCAGTAGTGACATGTTTGGTGTTTTGTATGAAGAAACCCTAAATGGCTTCCTGCAAGATGAGTTCAACACAGTGTTATTTCATTTTAAGAAAATGATAGTCATTCTGTTTGGCATAAACTGAAATATTAGAAAAGCCTTATATCAAGAGGTTCCTAATTAGCTACCAGCAATCTGGCTTCACAATAGTGTTCTTTCATTGAATGGATGTAATAGATACTTTGTAGTGAAATGTATGATAAGTCTCTTATGAAAAGGTTCCTAAACAGCTGCCTGCAATCTGGCTTCAGCACATTATATCATTGTCTCAAAGTGATATTCATTCAGTATGTCTTATATGGAAACGCTTGAAATGGTGAACATGAAGAAGTTTCTAAATATATACAAGCAAGATTGTTTCTCCACAGTTTTCTTTCAGTGACTGAATGTTATGTATAGTCTGTCACGACTATTGTAAAATGTTTGATGAGTCTTATGTAAAAACGTTCCTAGATAGCTATCTGTGAGCTCTATTTAGCACAGTGTTCTTTCATTGTAGGAAAATGATACCCATTCATTATGGCATATACTGAAATGTGAGAAATGTCTCCAATACAAATGTTCCTAATAATAGCTTCAAGATGCTTTCACCACAGAGTTCTTTCAGTGAAACAATATTGCAGATATTCTGTGACACTTGTAGTGAAGTGTTAGTTAAAACTTACTTGCAAGCTGGATTCAGCACAGTGTTTCTTTCATTGTTTGAAACTCATATTCAATCAGAACAGCAAATATTGAAATGGTTATAATGACTAATATGAAGAGGATCCTTAATGGCTGCAAGTAAGATGGTTTCACCACAGTTTTCTCTCAGTGAACAAATGCTATATATATTCTGTCCCGCATGCAATGAAATGTTTGTTAAGTCTTATATGAACATGTTCCTAAACAGCTACCCGCAAACTGGGCTTAGAACAGTGTTCTCACACTGTTAGTAATTGATAGGTCATCTGTAGGGCATATGCTGAAATGTTTGAAATGTCTTATGTGAATATGCCCCTAAACAGCTGTAAGCACATTTGTTTCACCAGAGTTCCTTTAGTGTCTGAATCTTATGGATATTTTTCAAGTCTGTAGTGTAATTTTTTAAGTATTTTATGAAGTTCTTCCTAAACAGATACTAGGAAACAAGGGTTCAGCTCATCCTTCTTTCCTTGAGTGAATATTAAAATCATTCTGTCATGACCATAGCGCAATATTTGTTAAGACTTATAAAAAGATATTTCTAAAAGACAACTTTCCAGCTGGGTTCTTAACATTGTTCTTTCATTTTATGGAAGTGATAACCATTCTGGATGGAATACACTGAAATGTTTGAAAAGACTTGTATGAAGATACTCCTAAATAGCTACAAGCAATCTGGTTACACCACAGTGTTCTTTCATTTAATAAACTTTATATATAGTCTCCTATAGCTGTAGTGAAATGTTTTATATCATATATGAAAATGTTCCTACAGCTACCTGCAAGCTGGGATCAGCACACTGACTTTTCATTGTAATAAAGTGATAGTTACTTTGTATGGCATACACTGAAATGTCAGAAAAGACTTATATGAGTCTATTTCTAAAGAGATACAAGCAAGCTGGTTTCACAATAGTGATCTTTCATTGAATTAATGTAATAGATATTCTGTCGCACATGTTGTGAAATGTTCAATAAATCTTACATGAAAATGTTACTATAAGTCTACCTGAAAGCTGAGTTAAGTACAATGTTTTTTCATTTTAAGAAAGTATAGCTGTTCTCTATGGCTCATACTGAAATGCTAGAAAAGACTTACATGAAGATGTTCCTTAAAAGCTACAAGGAAGTTGGTTTCACCACAGCATTCTTTCAATGAGTGAATGTTATAGATATTCCATCATGCCCGTAGTGAAATGTTTGATAGGACTTATTTGAAGATTCCCCTAAAGAGCTGCAAGCAAGGTGTTTTCACCACAGTGTTCATTCAGAAAATGAATGTTATACGTATTCTGTCATGCCTCAAGAGAACTATTTGATGTCTTATGTGAGAGTGTTCCTGAACAGCTACAAGCAAGCTTTTTCAACATAGTGTGGTTTCCTTGAATGAATGTTATGGATATCATGTTGCGGCTGTAGAGAAACGTTTGATAAGACATAAATGAAATGCTCATAAAGAGCCACTGGTTTCATCAGAACGTTCTTTCTGGATATGGAAGTGATAGCCATTCTGTAGGCATAATGAAGTGTTTGAAGAGCCTTATACGAAGACATTCCCAAGGCGCCAGAAGTAATCTGGCTTCACCACAGTGTTCTTTCAGTGAACGAGTGTTATAGCTAGTCTGTCATGCCTGTAGTGAAATGTTTAATAAGTCTTATATGAAGAGGTTTCAAACAGCCGCCAGCAAGCCGGGTTTAGCACAGTGTCCTTTAACTGTAAGTAAGTGAGAGCCATTCTGTATGGCATATACTTAAATGTTAGAGAGGTCTTATATGAAGATGTTCCTAAATAGAATCCAACAAGATGTGTTCAGGACAGAATAATTTCATCATAAGATAGTGACAGCCGTTTAGTATGGCATATACTGAAATGCTGAAAAGGACTGAAATGAAGATCTTCCTTAACAGTAAAACCAAGCCACTTTCACCATAGTGTTCTTTCATTGAATGGATGTAATAGATATTCTGTCATGCCTGTAGTTAAATGTTCAATAGGTCTTACATAAAAATACTCCTAATAATCTACCTGAAAGCTATGAAACACAAACTTCTTTCCTCGTAAGAAGGGTATGGCCATGCTGTATGCCATATACTGAAATGCTTGAAAAGCTTTATACGAAGATGTTCCTCAACAGTTACAAGAAAACTGCTTTCATCCCTGTGGTCGTTCAATGAGTGAATGTTTAGAGATTCTGTCATTCCTGCAAAGGAATGTTTAATATAAGTCTCACATGAAGATGTTTCTAAACAGCTACAAGGAAATTTTTTTAAATATAGTGTTATTACGTTGAATAAACATTAAAGATATCCTGTCATGACTGTAGGCAAATGTCTGATAAGACTTGAGCAAGATATTAATAAACAATTACTTGCAAGCTGGGTTCATCACAGTATTCTTTCCTGGCTATGGAGATGATAGCCATTCTGTATGGCATAAAGTGATATGTTTGAAGAGCCTTTGATTTATATTCTTAAACAGCTAACAAGCAAGATGGTTTCTTCACAGTGTTCTTTCAGTGAATGAATGTTCTAGATATTGTCACATCTGTGGTGAAATATTTGATATATGATGTTCCTAAACAGCTACCTATAAACTGGATTCAGCATGTGTTCTTTCATTTTGTGAAAATGATAGTCGCTCTGTGTGGAATATACTTAAGTATTTGAAGTGTATTATGTGCAGATGTTCCTAAACAGTGAAAAGAAGATGGTTTTTGCATAATTTTCTTTCAGATAACAAATGTTATAGACATTGTCACATCTGTAGTCAAATGTTTGATATGATTTATGTGAAAATATCCCTAAACAGCTACCTGTTGGCTTGATTAAGCACAATGCTCTTTCATTGTAAGAAAGTGATAGCCGTTCCATGTGGCATATACTGAAATGTTTGAAATGTCATCTGTGAAGATGTTCCTTAAGAGCTACTTGCTGGGTGTTTTCAAGACAATGTTCTTTCAGTGAATGGATGTTGTAGATAGTCTATCACACCCGTAGTGAAATGCTGGATAAGTTTTATGAAGATGTCCCTAAGTAGCTACAAGCAAAATGGTTTCACAACAGTGTTCTTACAGACATTGAAGGTTATAGATATTCTGTCATGCCTGTAGTGAAATGTTTGATAAGACTTGCATGAACACTTACATGAAGATGTTTCTAAACAGCCACAAGCAAGCTTTTTCAACACAGTATTTCATTGAATGAATGTAATAATTATCACATTGTGGCTGCAGAGAAACGTTTGATAAGACACACACAAAATGTTCATAAATAGCATGTGCCAGCTGGTTGCATCACAATGTTGTTTAATTTAATGGAAGTGATCATCATTCTGTATAGCATATGATGTGTTTGAATAGCCTTATATAAAGATATTCCTAAAAACTTATGAGCAATCTGGTTTCACCAGAGTGTGTTCCTCAGTGAAGGAATCTTACAGAGATTCTGTCAGAGCAGTAGTGACATGTTTGGTGTTTTGTATGAAGAAACCCTAAATGGCTTCCTGCAAGATGAGTTCAACACAGTGTTATTTCATTTTAAGAAAATGATAGTCATTCTGTTTGGCATAAACTGAAATATTAGAAAAGCCTTATATCAAGAGGTTCCTAATTAGCTACCAGCAATCTGGCTTCACAATAGTGTTCTTTCATTGAATGGATGTAATAGATACTTTGTAGTGAAATGTATGATAAGTCTCTTATGAAAAGGTTCCTAAACAGCTGCCTGCAATCTGGCTTCAGCACATTATATCATTGTCTCAAAGTGATATTCATTCAGTATGTCTTATATGGAAACGCTTGAAATGGTGAACATGAAGAAGTTTCTAAATATATACAAGCAAGATTGTTTCTCCACAGTTTTCTTTCAGTGACTGAATGTTATGTATAGTCTGTCACGACTATTGTAAAATGTTTGATGAGTCTTATGTAAAAACGTTCCTAGATAGCTATCTGTGAGCTCTATTTAGCACAGTGTTCTTTCATTGTAGGAAAATGATACCCATTCATTATGGCATATACTGAAATGTGAGAAATGTCTCAAATACAAATGTTCCTAATAATAGCTTCAAGATGCTTTCACCACAGAGTTCTTTCAGTGAAACAATATTGCAGATATTCTGTGACACTTGTAGTGAAGTGTTAGTTAAAACTTACTTGCAAGCTGGATTCAGCACAGTGTTTCTTTCATTGTTTGAAACTCATATTCAATCAGAACAGCAAATATTGAAATGGTTATAATGACTAATATGAAGAGGATCCTTAATGGCTGCAAGTAAGATGGTTTCACCACAGTTTTCTCTCAGTGAACAAATGCTATATATATTCTGTCCCGCATGCAATGAAATGTTTGTTAAGTCTTATATGAACATGTTCCTAAACAGCTACCCGCAAACTGGGCTTCGAACAGTGTTCTCACACTGTTAGTAATTGATAGGTCATCTGTAGGGCATATGCTGAAATGTTTGAAATGTCTTATGTGAATATGCCCCTAAACAGCTGTAAGCACATTTGTTTCACCAGAGTTCCTTTAGTGTCTGAATCTTATGGATATTTTTCAAGTCTGTAGTGTAATTTTTTAAGTATTTTATGAAGTTCTTCCTAAACAGATACTAGGAAACAAGGGTTCAGCTCATCCTTCTTTCCTTGAGTGAATATTAAAATCATTCTGTCATGACCATAGCGCAATATTTGTTAAGACTTATAAAAAGATATTTCTAAAAGACAACTTTCCAGCTGGGTTCTTAACATTGTTCTTTCATTTTATGGAAGTGATAACCATTCTGGATGGAATACACTGAAATGTTTGAAAAGACTTGTATGAAGATACTCCTAAATAGCTACAAGCAATCTGGTTACACCACAGTGTTCTTTCATTTAATAAACTTTATATATAGTCTCCTATAGCTGTAGTGAAATGTTTTATATCATATATGAAAATGTTCCTACAGCTACCTGCAAGCTGGGATCAGCACACTGACTTTTCATTGTAATAAAGTGATAGTTACTTTGTATGGCATACACTGAAATGTCAGAAAAGACTTATATGAGTGTATTTCTAAAGAGATACAAGCAAGCTGGTTTCACAATAGTGATCTTTCATTGAATTAATGTAATAGATATTCTGTCGCACATGTTGTGAAATGTTCAATAAATCTTACATGAAAATGTTACTATAAGTCTACCTGAAAGCTGAGTTAAGTACAATGTTTTTTCATTTTAAGAAAGTATAGCTGTTCTCTATGGCTCATACTGAAATGCTAGAAAAGACTTACATGAAGATGTTCCTTAAAAGCTACAAGGAAGTTGGTTTCACCACAGCATTCTTTCAATGAGTGAATGTTATAGATATTCCATCATGCCCGTAGTGAAATGTTTGATAGGACTTATTTGAAGATTCCCCTAAAGAGCTGCAAGCAAGGTGTTTTCACCACAGTGTTCATTCAGAAAATGACTGTTATACGTATTCTGTCATGCCTCAAGAGAACTATTTGATGTCTTATGTGAGAGTGTTCCTGAACAGCTACAAGCAAGCTTTTTCAACATAGTGTGGTTTCCTTGAATGAATGTTATGGATATCATGTTGCGGCTGTAGAGAAACGTTTGATAAGACATAAATGAAATGCTCATAAAGAGCCACTGGTTTCATCAGAACGTTCTTTCTGGATATGGAAGTGATAGCCATTCTGTAGGCATAATGAAGTGTTTGAAGAGCCTTATACGAAGACATTCCCAAGGCGCCAGAAGTAATCTGGCTTCACCACAGTGTTCTTTCAGTGAACGAGTGTTATAGCTAGTCTGTCATGCCTGTAGTGAAATGTTTAATAAGTCTTATATGAAGAGGTTTCAAACAGCCGCCAGCAAGCCGGGTTTAGCACAGTGTCCTTTAACTGTAAGTAAGTGAGAGCCATTCTGTATGGCATATACTTAAATGTTAGAGAGGTCTTATATGAAGATGTTCCTAAATAGAATCCAACAAGATGTGTTCAGGACAGAATAATTTCATCATAAGATAGTGACAGCCGTTTAGTATGGCATATACTGAAATGCTGAAAAGGACTGAAATGAAGATCTTCCTTAACAGTAAAACCAAGCCACTTTCACCATAGTGTTCTTTCATTGAATGGATGTAATAGATATTCTGTCATGCCTGTAGTTAAATGTTCAATAGGTCTTACATAAAAATACTCCTAATAATCTACCTGAAAGCTATGAAACACAAACTTCTTTCCTCGTAAGAAGGGTATGGCCATGCTGTATGCCATATACTGAAATGCTTGAAAAGCTTTATACGAAGATGTTCCTCAACAGTTACAAGAAAACTGCTTTCATCCCTGTGGTCGTTCAATGAGTGAATGTTTAGAGATTCTGTCATTCCTGCAAAGGAATGTTTAATATAAGTCTCACATGAAGATGTTTCTAAACAGCTACAAGGAAATTTTTTTAAATATAGTGTTATTACGTTGAATAAACATTAAAGATATCCTGTCATGACTGTAGGCAAATGTCTGATAAGACTTGAGCAAGATATTAATAAACAATTACTTGCAAGCTGGGTTCATCACAGTATTCTTTCCTGGCTATGGAGATGATAGCCATTCTGTATGGCATAAAGTGATATGTTTGAAGAGCCTTTGATTTATATTCTTAAACAGCTAACAAGCAAGATGGTTTCTTCACAGTGTTCTTTCAGTGAATGAATGTTCTAGATATTGTCACATCTGTGGTGAAATATTTGATATATGATGTTCCTAAACAGCTACCTATAAACTGGATTCAGCATGTGTTCTTTCATTTTGTGAAAATGATAGTCGCTCTGTGTGGAATATACTTAAGTATTTGAAGTGTATTATGTGCAGATGTTCCTAAACAGTGAAAAGAAGATGGTTTTTGCATAATTTTCTTTCAGATAACAAATCTTATAGACATTGTCACATCTGTAGTCAAATGTTTGATATGATTTATGTGAAAATATCCCTAAACAGCTACCTGTTGGCTTGATTAAGCACAATGCTCTTTCATTGTAAGAAAGTGATAGCCGTTCCATGTGGCATATACTGAAATGTTTGAAATGTCATCTGTGAAGATGTTCCTTAAGAGCTACTTGCTGGGTGTTTTCAAGACAATGTTCTTTCAGTGAATGGATGTTGTAGATAGTCTATCACACCCGTAGTGAAATGCTGGATAAGTTTTATGAAGATGTCCCTAAGTAGCTACAAGCAAAATGGTTTCACAACAGTGTTCTTACAGACATTGAAGGTTATAGATATTCTGTCATGCCTGTAGTGAAATGTTTGATAAGACTTGCATGAACACTTACATGAAGATGTTTCTAAACAGCCACAAGCAAGCTTTTTCAACACAGTATTTCATTGAATGAATGTAATAATTATCACATTGTGGCTGCAGAGAAACGTTTGATAAGACACACACAAAATGTTCATAAATAGCATGTGCCAGCTGGTTGCATCACAATGTTGTTTAATTTAATGGAAGTGATCATCATTCTGTATAGCATATGATGTGTTTGAATAGCCTTATATAAAGATATTCCTAAAAACTTATGAGCAATCTGGTTTCACCAGAGTGTGTTCCTCAGTGAAGGAATCTTACAGAGATTCTGTCAGAGCAGTAGTGACATGTTTGGTGTTTTGTATGAAGAAACCCTAAATGGCTTCCTGCAAGATGAGTTCAACACAGTGTTATTTCATTTTAAGAAAATGATAGTCATTCTGTTTGGCATAAACTGAAATATTAGAAAAGCCTTATATCAAGAGGTTCCTAATTAGCTACCAGCAATCTGGCTTCACAATAGTGTTCTTTCATTGAATGGATGTAATAGATACTTTGTAGTGAAATGTATGATAAGTCTCTTATGAAAAGGTTCCTAAACAGCTGCCTGCAATCTGGCTTCAGCACATTATATCATTGTCTCAAAGTGATATTCATTCAGTATGTCTTATATGGAAACGCTTGAAATGGTGAACATGAAGAAGTTTCTAAATATATACAAGCAAGATTGTTTCTCCACAGTTTTCTTTCAGTGACTGAATGTTATGTATAGTCTGTCACGACTATTGTAAAATGTTTGATGAGTCTTATGTAAAAACGTTCCTAGATAGCTATCTGTGAGCTCTATTTAGCACAGTGTTCTTTCATTGTAGGAAAATGATACCCATTCATTATGGCATATACTGAAATGTGAGAAATGTCTCAAATACAAATGTTCCTAATAATAGCTTCAAGATGCTTTCACCACAGAGTTCTTTCAGTGAAACAATATTGCAGATATTCTGTGACACTTGTAGTGAAGTGTTAGTTAAAACTTACTTGCAAGCTGGATTCAGCACAGTGTTTCTTTCATTGTTTGAAACTCATATTCAATCAGAACAGCAAATATTGAAATGGTTATAATGACTAATATGAAGAGGATCTTTAATGGCTGCAAGTAAGATGGTTTCACCACAGTTTTCTCTCAGTGAACAAATGCTATATATATTCTGTCCCGCATGCAATGAAATGTTTGTTAAGTCTTATATGAACATGTTCCTAAACAGCTACCCGCAAACTGGGCTTAGAACAGTGTTCTCACACTGTTAGTAATTGATAGGTCATCTGTAGGGCATATGCTGAAATGTTTGAAATGTCTTATGTGAATATGCCCCTAAACAGCTGTAAGCACATTTGTTTCACCAGAGTTCCTTTAGTGTCTGAATCTTATGGATATTTTTCAAGTCTGTAGTGTAATTTTTTAAGTATTTTATGAAGTTCTTCCTAAACAGATACTAGGAAACAAGGGTTCAGCTCATCCTTCTTTCCTTGAGTGAATATTAAAATCATTCTGTCATGACCATAGCGCAATATTTGTTAAGACTTATAAAAAGATATTTCTAAAAGACAACTTTCCAGCTGGGTTCTTAACATTGTTCTTTCATTTTATGGAAGTGATAACCATTCTGGATGGAATACACTGAAATGTTTGAAAAGACTTGTATGAAGATACTCCTAAATAGCTACAAGCAATCTGGTTACACCACAGTGTTCTTTCATTTAATAAACTTTATCTATAGTCTCCTATAGCTGTAGTGAAATGTTTTATATCATATATGAAAATGTTCCTACAGCTACCTGCAAGCTGGGATCAGCACACTGACTTTTCATTGTAATAAAGTGATAGTTACTTTGTATGGCATACACTGAAATGTCAGAAAAGACTTATATGAGTGTATTTCTAAAGAGATACAAGCAAGCTGGTTTCACAATAGTGATCTTTCATTGAATTAATGTAATAGATATTCTGTCGCACATGTTGTGAAATGTTCAATAAATCTTACATGAAAATGTTACTATAAGTCTACCTGAAAGCTGAGTTAAGTACAATGTTTTTTCATTTTAAGAAAGTATAGCTGTTCTCTATGGCTCATACTGAAATGCTAGAAAAGACTTACATGAAGATGTTCCTTAAAAGCTACAAGGAAGTTGGTTTCACCACAGCATTCTTTCAATGAGTGAATGTTATAGATATTCCATCATGCCCGTAGTGAAATGTTTGATAGGACTTATTTGAAGATTCCCCTAAAGAGCTGCAAGCAAGGTGTTTTCACCACAGTGTTCATTCAGAAAATGAATGTTATACGTATTCTGTCATGCCTCAAGAGAACTATTTGATGTCTTATGTGAGAGTGTTCCTGAACAGCTACAAGCAAGCTTTTTCAACATAGTGTGGTTTCCTTGAATGAATGTTATGGATATCATGTTGCGGCTGTAGAGAAACGTTTGATAAGACATAAATGAAATGCTCATAAAGAGCCACTGGTTTCATCAGAACGTTCTTTCTGGATATGGAAGTGATAGCCATTCTGTAGGCATAATGAAGTGTTTGAAGAGCCTTATACGAAGACATTCCCAAGGCGCCAGAAGTAATCTGGCTTCACCACAGTGTTCTTTCAGTGAACGAGTGTTATAGCTAGTCTGTCATGCCTGTAGTGAAATGTTTAATAAGTCTTATATGAAGAGGTTTCAAACAGCCGCCAGCAAGCCGGGTTTAGCACAGTGTCCTTTAACTGTAAGTAAGTGAGAGCCATTCTGTATGGCATATACTTAAATGTTAGAGAGGTCTTATATGAAGATGTTCCTAAATAGAATCCAACAAGATGTGTTCAGGACAGAATAATTTCATCATAAGATAGTGACAGCCGTTTAGTATGGCATATACTGAAATGCTGAAAAGGACTGAAATGAAGATCTTCCTTAACAGTAAAACCAAGCCACTTTCACCATAGTGTTCTTTCATTGAATGGATGTAATAGATATTCTGTCATGCCTGTAGTTAAATGTTCAATAGGTCTTACATAAAAATACTCCTAATAATCTACCTGAAAGCTATTAAACACAAACTTCTTTCCTCGTAAGAAGGGTATGGCCATGCTGTATGCCACATACTGAAATGCTTGAAAAGCTTTATACGAAGATGTTCCTCAACAGTTACAAGAAAACTGCTTTCATCCCTGTGGTCGTTCAATGAGTGAATGTTTAGAGATTCTGTCATTCCTGCAAAGGAATGTTTAATATAAGTCTCACATGAAGATGTTTCTAAACAGCTACAAGGAAATTTTTTTAAATATAGTGTTATTACGTTGAATAAACATTAAAGACATCCTGTCATGACTGTAGGCAAATGTCTGATAAGACTTGAGCAAGATATTAATAAACAATTACTTGCAAGCTGGGTTCATCACAGTATTCTTTCCTGGCTATGGAGATGATAGCCATTCTGTATGGCATAAAGTGATATGTTTGAAGAGCCTTTGATTTATATTCTTAAACAGCTAACAAGCAAGATGGTTTCTTCACAGTGTTCTTTCAGTGAATGAATGTTCTAGATATTGTCACATCTGTGGTGAAATATTTGATATATGATGTTCCTAAACAGCTACCTATAAACTGGATTCAGCATGTGTTCTTTCATTTTGTGAAAATGATAGTCGCTCTGTGTGGAATATACTTAAGTATTTGAAGTGTATTATGTGCAGATGTTCCTAAACAGTGAAAAGAAGATGGTTTTTGCATAATTTTCTTTCAGATAACAAATGTTATAGACATTGTCACATCTGTAGTCAAATGTTTGATATGATTTATGTGAAAATATCCCTAAACAGCTACCTGTTGGCTTGATTAAGCACAATGCTGTTTCATTGTAAGAAAGTGATAGCTGTTCCATGTGGCATATACTGAAATGTTTGAAATGTCATCTGTGAAGATGTTCCTTAAGAGCTACTTGCTGGGTGTTTTCAAGACAATGTTCTTTCAGTGAATGGATGTTGTAGATAGTCTATCACACCCGTAGTGAAATGCTGGATAAGTTTTATGAAGATGTCCCTAAGTAGCTACAAGCAAAATGGTTTCACAACAGTGTTCTTACAGACATTGAAGGTTATAGATATTCTGTCATGCCTGTAGTGAAATGTTTGATAAGACTTGCATGAACACTTACATGAAGATGTTTCTAAACAGCCACAAGCAAGCTTTTTCAACACAGTATTTCATTGAATGAATGTAATAATTATCACATTGTGGCTGCAGAGAAACGTTTGATAAGACACACACAAAATGTTCATAAATAGCATGTGCCAGCTGGTTGCATCACAATGTTGTTTAATTTAATGGAAGTGATCATCATTCTGTATAGCATATGATGTGTTTGAATAGCCTTATATAAAGATATTCCTAAAAACTTATGAGCAATCTGGTTTCACCAGAGTGTGTTCCTCAGTGAAGGAATCTTACAGAGATTCTGTCAGAGCAGTAGTGACATGTTTGGTGTTTTGTATGAAGAAACCCTAAATGGCTTCCTGCAAGATGAGTTCAACACAGTGTTATTTCATTTTAAGAAAATGATAGTCATTCTGTTTGGCATAAACTGAAATATTAGAAAAGCCTTATATCAAGAGGTTCCTAATTAGCTACCAGCAATCTGGCTTCACAATAGTGTTCTTTCATTGAATGGATGTAATAGATACTTTGTAGTGAAATGTATGATAAGTCTCTTATGAAAAGGTTCCTAAACAGCTGCCTGCAATCTGGCTTCAGCACATTATATCATTGTCTCAAAGTGATATTCATTCAGTATGTCTTATATGGAAACGCTTGAAATGGTGAACATGAAGAAGTTTCTAAATATATACAAGCAAGATTGTTTCTCCACAGTTTTCTTTCAGTGACTGAATGTTATGTATAGTCTGTCACGACTATTGTAAAATGTTTGATGAGTCTTATGTAAAAACGTTCCTAGATAGCTATCTGTGAGCTCTATTTAGCACAGTGTTCTTTCATTGTAGGAAAATGATACCCATTCATTATGGCATATACTGAAATGTGAGAAATGTCTCCAATACAAATGTTCCTAATAATAGCTTCAAGATGCTTTCACCACAGAGTTCTTTCAGTGAAACAATATTGCAGATATTCTGTGACACTTGTAGTGAAGTGTTAGTTAAAACTTACTTGCAAGCTGGATTCAGCACAGTGTTTCTTTCATTGTTTGAAACTCATATTCAATCAGAACAGCAAATATTGAAATGGTTATAATGACTAATATGAAGAGGATCCTTAATGGCTGCAAGTAAGATGGTTTCACCACAGTTTTCTCTCAGTGAACAAATGCTATATATATTCTGTCCCGCATGCAATGAAATGTTTGTTAAGTCTTATATGAACATGTTCCTAAACAGCTACCCGCAAACTGGGCTTAGAACAGTGTTCTCACACTGTTAGTAATTGATAGGTCATCTGTAGGGCATATGCTGAAATGTTTGAAATGTCTTATGTGAATATGCCCCTAAACAGCTGTAAGCACATTTGTTTCACCAGAGTTCCTTTAGTGTCTGAATCTTATGGATATTTTTCAAGTCTGTAGTGTAATTTTTTAAGTATTTTATGAAGTTCTTCCTAAACAGATACTAGGAAACAAGGGTTCAGCTCATCCTTCTTTCCTTGAGTGAATATTAAAATCATTCTGTCATGACCATAGCGCAATATTTGTTAAGACTTATAAAAAGATATTTCTAAAAGACAACTTTCCAGCTGGGTTCTTAACATTGTTCTTTCATTTTATGGAAGTGATAACCATTCTGGATGGAATACACTGAAATGTTTGAAAAGACTTGTATGAAGATACTCCTAAATAGCTACAAGCAATCTGGTTACACCACAGTGTTCTTTCATTTAATAAACTTTATATATAGTCTCCTATAGCTGTAGTGAAATGTTTTATATCATATATGAAAATGTTCCTACAGCTACCTGCAAGCTGGGATCAGCACACTGACTTTTCATTGTAATAAAGTGATAGTTACTTTGTATGGCATACACTGAAATGTCAGAAAAGACTTATATGAGTGTATTTCTAAAGAGATACAAGCAAGCTGGTTTCACAATAGTGATCTTTCATTGAATTAATGTAATAGATATTCTGTCGCACATGTTGTGAAATGTTCAATAAATCTTACATGAAAATGTTACTATAAGTCTACCTGAAAGCTGAGTTAAGTACAATGTTTTTTCATTTTAAGAAAGTATAGCTGTTCTCTATGGCTCATACTGAAATGCTAGAAAAGACTTACATGAAGATGTTCCTTAAAAGCTACAAGGAAGTTGGTTTCACCACAGCATTCTTTCAATGAGTGAATGTTATAGATATTCCATCATGCCCGTAGTGAAATGTTTGATAGGACTTATTTGAAGATTCCCCTAAAGAGCTGCAAGCAAGGTGTTTTCACCACAGTGTTCATTCAGAAAATGACTGTTATACGTATTCTGTCATGCCTCAAGAGAACTATTTGATGTCTTATGTGAGAGTGTTCCTGAACAGCTACAAGCAAGCTTTTTCAACATAGTGTGGTTTCCTTGAATGAATGTTATGGATATCATGTTGCGGCTGTAGAGAAACGTTTGATAAGACATAAATGAAATGCTCATAAAGAGCCACTGGTTTCATCAGAACGTTCTTTCTGGATATGGAAGTGATAGCCATTCTGTAGGCATAATGAAGTGTTTGAAGAGCCTTATACGAAGACATTCCCAAGGCGCCAGAAGTAATCTGGCTTCACCACAGTGTTCTTTCAGTGAACGAGTGTTATAGCTAGTCTGTCATGCCTGTAGTGAAATGTTTAATAAGTCTTATATGAAGAGGTTTCAAACAGCCGCCAGCAAGCCGGGTTTAGCACAGTGTCCTTTAACTGTAAGTAAGTGAGAGCCATTCTGTATGGCATATACTTAAATGTTAGAGAGGTCTTATATGAAGATGTTCCTAAATAGAATCCAACAAGATGTGTTCAGGACAGAATAATTTCATCATAAGATAGTGACAGCCGTTTAGTATGGCATATACTGAAATGCTGAAAAGGACTGAAATGAAGATCTTCCTTAACAGTAAAACCAAGCCACTTTCACCATAGTGTTCTTTCATTGAATGGATGTAATAGATATTCTGTCATGCCTGTAGTTAAATGTTCAATAGGTCTTACATAAAAATACTCCTAATAATCTACCTGAAAGCTATGAAAAACAACCTTCTTTCCTCGTAAGAAGGGTATGGCCATGCTGTATGCCATATACTGAAATGCTTGAAAAGCTTTATACGAAGATGTTCCTCAACAGTTACAAGAAAACTGCTTTCATCCCTGTGTTCGTTCAATGAGTGAATGTTTAGAGATTCTGTCATTCCTGCAAAGGAATGTTTAATATAAGTCTCACATGAAGATGTTTCTAAACAGCTACAAGGAAATTTTTTTAAATATAGTGTTATTACGTTGAATAAACATTAAAGACATCCTGTCATGACTGTAGGCAAATGTCTGATAAGACTTGAGCAAGATATTAATAAACAATTACTTGCAAGCTGGGTTCATCACAGTATTCTTTCCTGGCTATGGAGATGATAGCCATTCTGTATGGCATAAAGTGATATGTTTGAAGAGCCTTTGATTTATATTCTTAAACAGCTAACAAGCAAGATGGTTTCTTCACAGTGTTCTTTCAGTGAATGAATGTTCTAGATATTGTCACATCTGTGGTGAAATATTTGATATATGATGTTCCTAAACAGCTACCTATAAACTGGATTCAGCATGTGTTCTTTCATTTTGTGAAAATGATAGTCGCTCTGTGTGGAATATACTTAAGTATTTGAAGTGTATTATGTGCAGATGTTCCTAAACAGTGAAAAGAAGATGGTTTTTGCATAATTTTCTTTCAGATAACAAATGTTATAGACATTGTCACATCTGTAGTCAAATGTTTGATATGATTTATGTGAAAATATCCCTAAACAGCTACCTGTTGGCTTGATTAAGCACAATGCTGTTTCATTGTAAGAAAGTGATAGCTGTTCCATGTGGCATATACTGAAATGTTTGAAATGTCATCTGTGAAGATGTTCCTTAAGAGCTACTTGCTGGGTGTTTTCAAGACAATGTTCTTTCAGTGAATGGATGTTGTAGATAGTCTATCACACCCGTAGTGAAATGCTGGATAAGTTTTATGAAGATGTCCCTGAGTAGCTACAAGCAAAATGGTTTCACAACAGTGTTCTTACAGACATTGAAGGTTATAGATATTCTGTCATGCCTGTAGTGAAATGTTTGATAAGACTTGCATGAACACTTACATGAAGATGTTTCTAAACAGCCACAAGCAAGCTTTTTCAACACAGTATTTCATTGAATGAATGTAATAATTATCACATTGTGGCTGCAGAGAAACGTTTGATAAGACACACACAAAATGTTCATAAATAGCATGTGCCAGCTGGTTGCATCACAATGTTGTTTAATTTAATGGAAGTGATCATCATTCTGTATAGCATATGATGTGTTTGAATAGCCTTATATAAAGATATTCCTAAAAACTTATGAGCAATCTGGTTTCACCAGAGTGTGTTCCTCAGTGAAGGAATCTTACAGAGATTCTGTCAGAGCAGTAGTGACATGTTTGGTGTTTTGTATGAAGAAACCCTAAATGGCTTCCTGCAAGATGAGTTCAACACAGTGTTATTTCATTTTAAGAAAATGATAGTCATTCTGTTTGGCATAAACTGAAATATTAGAAAAGCCTTATATCAAGAGGTTCCTAATTAGCTACCAGCAATCTGGCTTCACAATAGTGTTCTTTCATTGAATGGATGTAATAGATACTTTGTAGTGAAATGTATGATAAGTCTCTTATGAAAAGGTTCCTAAACAGCTGCCTGCAATCTGGCTTCAGCACATTATATCATTGTCTCAAAGTGATATTCATTCAGTATGTCTTATATGGAAACGCTTGAAATGGTGAACATGAAGAAGTTTCTAAATATATACAAGCAAGATTGTTTCTCCACAGTTTTCTTTCAGTGACTGAATGTTATGTATAGTCTGTCACGACTATTGTAAAATGTTTGATGAGTCTTATGTAAAAACGTTCCTAGATAGCTATCTGTGAGCTCTATTTAGCACAGTGTTCTTTCATTGTAGGAAAATGATACCCATTCATTATGGCATATACTGAAATGTGAGAAATGTCTCAAATACAAATGTTCCTAATAATAGCTTCAAGATGCTTTCACCACAGAGTTCTTTCAGTGAAACAATATTGCAGATATTCTGTGACACTTGTAGTGAAGTGTTAGTTAAAACTTACTTGCAAGCTGGATTCAGCACAGTGTTTCTTTCATTGTTTGAAACTCATATTCAATCAGAACAGCAAATATTGAAATGGTTATAATGACTAATATGAAGAGGATCCTTAATGGCTGCAAGTAAGATGGTTTCACCACAGTTTTCTCTCAGTGAACAAATGCTATATATATTCTGTCCCGCATGCAATGAAATGTTTGTTAAGTCTTATATGAACATGTTCCTAAACAGCTACCCGCAAACTGGGCTTAGAACAGTGTTCTCACACTGTTAGTAATTGATAGGTCATCTGTAGGGCATATGCTGAAATGTTTGAAATGTCTTATGTGAATATGCCCCTAAACAGCTGTAAGCACATTTGTTTCACCAGAGTTCCTTTAGTGTCTGAATCTTATGGATATTTTTCAAGTCTGTAGTGTAATTTTTTAAGTATTTTATGAAGTTCTTCCTAAACAGATACTAGGAAACAAGGGTTCAGCTCATCCTTCTTTCCTTGAGTGAATATTAAAATCATTCTGTCATGACCATAGCGCAATATTTGTTAAGACTTATAAAAAGATATTTCTAAAAGACAACTTTCCAGCTGGGTTCTTAACATTGTTCTTTCATTTTATGGAAGTGATAACCATTCTGGATGGAATACACTGAAATGTTTGAAAAGACTTGTATGAAGATACTCCTAAATAGCTACAAGCAATCTGGTTACACCACAGTGTTCTTTCATTTAATAAACTTTATATATAGTCTCCTATAGCTGTAGTGAAATGTTTTATATCATATATGAAAATGTTCCTACAGCTACCTGCAAGCTGGGATCAGCACACTGACTTTTCATTGTAATAAAGTGATAGTTACTTTGTATGGCATACACTGAAATGTCAGAAAAGACTTATATGAGTGTATTTCTAAAGAGATACAAGCAAGCTGGTTTCACAATAGTGATCTTTCATTGAATTAATGTAATAGATATTCTGTCGCACATGTTGTGAAATGTTCAATAAATCTTACATGAAAATGTTACTATAAGTCTACCTGAAAGCTGAGTTAAGTACAATGTTTTTTCATTTTAAGAAAGTATAGCTGTTCTCTATGGCTCATACTGAAATGCTAGAAAAGACTTACATGAAGATGTTCCTTAAAAGCTACAAGGAAGTTGGTTTCACCACAGCATTCTTTCAATGAGTGAATGTTATAGATATTCCATCATGCCCGTAGTGAAATGTTTGATAGGACTTATTTGAAGATTCCCCTAAAGAGCTGCAAGCAAGGTGTTTTCACCACAGTGTTCATTCAGAAAATGACTGTTATACGTATTCTGTCATGCCTCAAGAGAACTATTTGATGTCTTATGTGAGAGTGTTCCTGAACAGCTACAAGCAAGCTTTTTCAACATAGTGTGGTTTCCTTGAATGAATGTTATGGATATCATGTTGCGGCTGTAGAGAAACGTTTGATAAGACATAAATGAAATGCTCATAAAGAGCCACTGGTTTCATCAGAACGTTCTTTCTGGATATGGAAGTGATAGCCATTCTGTAGGCATAATGAAGTGTTTGAAGAGCCTTATACGAAGACATTCCCAAGGCGCCAGAAGTAATCTGGCTTCACCACAGTGTTCTTTCAGTGAACGAGTGTTATAGCTAGTCTGTCATGCCTGTAGTGAAATGTTTAATAAGTCTTATATGAAGAGGTTTCAAACAGCCGCCAGCAAGCCGGGTTTAGCACAGTGTCCTTTAACTGTAAGTAAGTGAGAGCCATTCTGTATGGCATATACTTAAATGTTAGAGAGGTCTTATATGAAGATGTTCCTAAATAGAATCCAACAAGATGTGTTCAGGACAGAATAATTTCATCATAAGATAGTGACAGCCGTTTAGTATGGCATATACTGAAATGCTGAAAAGGACTGAAATGAAGATCTTCCTTAACAGTAAAACCAAGCCACTTTCACCATAGTGTTCTTTCATTGAATGGATGTAATAGATATTCTGTCATGCCTGTAGTTAAATGTTCAATAGGTCTTACATAAAAATACTCCTAATAATCTACCTGAAAGCTATGAAAAACAACCTTCTTTCCTCGTAAGAAGGGTATGGCCATGCTGTATGCCATATACTGAAATGCTTGAAAAGCTTTATACGAAGATGTTCCTCAACAGTTACAAGAAAACTGCTTTCATCCCTGTGTTCGTTCAATGAGTGAATGTTTAGAGATTCTGTCATTCCTGCAAAGGAATGTTTAATATAAGTCTCACATGAAGATGTTTCTAAACAGCTACAAGGAAATTTTTTTAAATATAGTGTTATTACGTTGAATAAACATTAAAGACATCCTGTCATGACTGTAGGCAAATGTCTGATAAGACTTGAGCAAGATATTAATAAACAATTACTTGCAAGCTGGGTTCATCACAGTATTCTTTCCTGGCTATGGAGATGATAGCCATTCTGTATGGCATAAAGTGATATGTTTGAAGAGCCTTTGATTTATATTCTTAAACAGCTAACAAGCAAGATGGTTTCTTCACAGTGTTCTTTCAGTGAATGAATGTTCTAGATATTGTCACATCTGTGGTGAAATATTTGATATATGATGTTCCTAAACAGCTACCTATAAACTGGATTCAGCATGTGTTCTTTCATTTTGTGAAAATGATAGTCGCTCTGTGTGGAATATACTTAAGTATTTGAAGTGTATTATGTGCAGATGTTCCTAAACAGTGAAAAGAAGATGGTTTTTGCATAATTTTCTTTCAGATAACAAATGTTATAGACATTGTCACATCTGTAGTCAAATGTTTGATATGATTTATGTGAAAATATCCCTAAACAGCTACCTGTTGGCTTGATTAAGCACAATGCTGTTTCATTGTAAGAAAGTGATAGCTGTTCCATGTGGCATATACTGAAATGTTTGAAATGTCATCTGTGAAGATGTTCCTTAAGAGCTACTTGCTGGGTGTTTTCAAGACAATGTTCTTTCAGTGAATGGATGTTGTAGATAGTCTATCACACCCGTAGTGAAATGCTGGATAAGTTTTATGAAGATGTCCCTAAGTAGCTACAAGCAAAATGGTTTCACAACAGTGTTCTTACAGACATTGAAGGTTATAGATATTCTGTCATGCCTGTAGTGAAATGTTTGATAAGACTTGCATGAACACTTACATGAAGATGTTTCTAAACAGCCACAAGCAAGCTTTTTCAACACAGTATTTCATTGAATGAATGTAATAATTATCACATTGTGGCTGCAGAGAAACGTTTGATAAGACACACACAAAATGTTCATAAATAGCATGTGCCAGCTGGTTGCATCACAATGTTGTTTAATTTAATGGAAGTGATCATCATTCTGTATAGCATATGATGTGTTTGAATAGCCTTATATAAAGATATTCCTAAAAACTTATGAGCAATCTGGTTTCACCAGAGTGTGTTCCTCAGTGAAGGAATCTTACAGAGATTCTGTCAGAGCAGTAGTGACATGTTTGGTGTTTTGTATGAAGAAACCCTAAATGGCTTCCTGCAAGATGAGTTCAACACAGTGTTATTTCATTTTAAGAAAATGATAGTCATTCTGTTTGGCATAAACTGAAATATTAGAAAAGCCTTATATCAAGAGGTTCCTAATTAGCTACCAGCAATCTGGCTTCACAATAGTGTTCTTTCATTGAATGGATGTAATAGATACTTTGTAGTGAAATGTATGATAAGTCTCTTATGAAAAGGTTCCTAAACAGCTGCCTGCAATCTGGCTTCAGCACATTATATCATTGTCTCAAAGTGATATTCATTCAGTATGTCTTATATGGAAACGCTTGAAATGGTGAACATGAAGAAGTTTCTAAATATATACAAGCAAGATTGTTTCTCCACAGTTTTCTTTCAGTGACTGAATGTTATGTATAGTCTGTCACGACTATTGTAAAATGTTTGATGAGTCTTATGTAAAAACGTTCCTAGATAGCTATCTGTGAGCTCTATTTAGCACAGTGTTCTTTCATTGTAGGAAAATGATACCCATTCATTATGGCATATACTGAAATGTGAGAAATGTCTCAAATACAAATGTTCCTAATAATAGCTTCAAGATGCTTTCACCACAGAGTTCTTTCAGTGAAACAATATTGCAGATATTCTGTGACACTTGTAGTGAAGTGTTAGTTAAAACTTACTTGCAAGCTGGATTCAGCACAGTGTTTCTTTCATTGTTTGAAACTCATATTCAATCAGAACAGCAAATATTGAAATGGTTATAATGACTAATATGAAGAGGATCCTTAATGGCTGCAAGTAAGATGGTTTCACCACAGTTTTCTCTCAGTGAACAAATGCTATATATATTCTGTCCCGCATGCAATGAAATGTTTGTTAAGTCTTATATGAACATGTTCCTAAACAGCTACCCGCAAACTGGGCTTAGAACAGTGTTCTCACACTGTTAGTAATTGATAGGTCATCTGTAGGGCATATGCTGAAATGTTTGAAATGTCTTATGTGAATATGCCCCTAAACAGCTGTAAGCACATTTGTTTCACCAGAGTTCCTTTAGTGTCTGAATCTTATGGATATTTTTCAAGTCTGTAGTGTAATTTTTTAAGTATTTTATGAAGTTCTTCCTAAACAGATACTAGGAAACAAGGGTTCAGCTCATCCTTCTTTCCTTGAGTGAATATTAAAATCATTCTGTCATGACCATAGCGCAATATTTGTTAAGACTTATAAAAAGATATTTCTAAAAGACAACTTTCCAGCTGGGTTCTTAACATTGTTCTTTCATTTTATGGAAGTGATAACCATTCTGGATGGAATACACTGAAATGTTTGAAAAGACTTGTATGAAGATACTCCTAAATAGCTACAAGCAATCTGGTTACACCACAGTGTTCTTTCATTTAATAAACTTTATATATAGTCTCCTATAGCTGTAGTGAAATGTTTTATATCATATATGAAAATGTTCCTACAGCTACCTGCAAGCTGGGATCAGCACACTGACTTTTCATTGTAATAAAGTGATAGTTACTTTGTATGGCATACACTGAAATGTCAGAAAAGACTTATATGAGTGTATTTCTAAAGAGATACAAGCAAGCTGGTTTCACAATAGTGATCTTTCATTGAATTAATGTAATAGATATTCTGTCGCACATGTTGTGAAATGTTCAATAAATCTTACATGAAAATGTTACTATAAGTCTACCTGAAAGCTGAGTTAAGTACAATGTTTTTTCATTTTAAGAAAGTATAGCTGTTCTCTATGGCTCATACTGAAATGCTAGAAAAGACTTACATGAAGATGTTCCTTAAAAGCTACAAGGAAGTTGGTTTCACCACAGCATTCTTTCAATGAGTGAATGTTATAGATATTCCATCATGCCCGTAGTGAAATGTTTGATAGGACTTATTTGAAGATTCCCCTAAAGAGCTGCAAGCAAGGTGTTTTCACCACAGTGTTCATTCAGAAAATGACTGTTATACGTATTCTGTCATGCCTCAAGAGAACTATTTGATGTCTTATGTGAGAGTGTTCCTGAACAGCTACAAGCAAGCTTTTTCAACATAGTGTGGTTTCCTTGAATGAATGTTATGGATATCATGTTGCGGCTGTAGAGAAACGTTTGATAAGACATAAATGAAATGCTCATAAAGAGCCACTGGTTTCATCAGAACGTTCTTTCTGGATATGGAAGTGATAGCCATTCTGTAGGCATAATGAAGTGTTTGAAGAGCCTTATACGAAGACATTCCCAAGGCGCCAGAAGTAATCTGGCTTCACCACAGTGTTCTTTCAGTGAACGAGTGTTATAGCTAGTCTGTCATGCCTGTAGTGAAATGTTTAATAAGTCTTATATGAAGAGGTTTCAAACAGCCGCCAGCAAGCCGGGTTTAGCACAGTGTCCTTTAACTGTAAGTAAGTGAGAGCCATTCTGTATGGCATATACTTAAATGTTAGAGAGGTCTTATATGAAGATGTTCCTAAATAGAATCCAACAAGATGTGTTCAGGACAGAATAATTTCATCATAAGATAGTGACAGCCGTTTAGTATGGCATATACTGAAATGCTGAAAAGGACTGAAATGAAGATCTTCCTTAACAGTAAAACCAAGCCACTTTCACCATAGTGTTCTTTCATTGAATGGATGTAATAGATATTCTGTCATGCCTGTAGTTAAATGTTCAATAGGTCTTACATAAAAATACTCCTAATAATCTACCTGAAAGCTATGAAACACAACCTTCTTTCCTCGTAAGAAGGGTATGGCCATGCTGTATGCCATATACTGAAATGCTTGAAAAGCTTTATACGAAGATGTTCCTCAACAGTTACAAGAAAACTGCTTTCATCCCTGTGTTCGTTCAATGAGTGAATGTTTAGAGATTCTGTCATTCCTGCAAAGGAATGTTTAATATAAGTCTCACATGAAGATGTTTCTAAACAGCTACAAGGAAATTTTTTTAAATATAGTGTTATTACGTTGAATAAACATTAAAGACATCCTGTCATGACTGTAGGCAAATGTCTGATAAGACTTGAGCAAGATATTAATAAACAATTACTTGCAAGCTGGGTTCATCACAGTATTCTTTCCTGGCTATGGAGATGATAGCCATTCTGTATGGCATAAAGTGATATGTTTGAAGAGCCTTTGATTTATATTCTTAAACAGCTAACAAGCAAGATGGTTTCTTCACAGTGTTCTTTCAGTGAATGAATGTTCTAGATATTGTCACATCTGTGGTGAAATATTTGATATATGATGTTCCTAAACAGCTACCTATAAACTGGATTCAGCATGTGTTCTTTCATTTTGTGAAAATGATAGTCGCTCTGTGTGGAATATACTTAAGTATTTGAAGTGTATTATGTGCAGATGTTCCTAAACAGTGAAAAGAAGATGGTTTTTGCATAATTTTCTTTCAGATAACAAATGTTATAGACATTGTCACATCTGTAGTCAAATGTTTGATATGATTTATGTGAAAATATCCCTAAACAGCTACCTGTTGGCTTGATTAAGCACAATGCTCTTTCATTGTAAGAAAGTGATAGCTGTTCCATGTGGCATATACTGAAATGTTTGAAATGTCATCTGTGAAGATGTTCCTTAAGAGCTACTTGCTGGGTGTTTTCAAGACAATGTTCTTTCAGTGAATGGATGTTGTAGATAGTCTATCACACCCGTAGTGAAATGCTGGATAAGTTTTATGAAGATGTCCCTAAGTAGCTACAAGCAAAATGGTTTCACAACAGTGTTCTTACAGACATTGAAGGTTATAGATATTCTGTCATGCCTGTAGTGAAATGTTTGATAAGACTTGCATGAACACTTACATGAAGATGTTTCTAAACAGCCACAAGCAAGCTTTTTCAACACAGTATTTCATTGAATGAATGTAATAATTATCACATTGTGGCTGCAGAGAAACGTTTGATAAGACACACACAAAATGTTCATAAATAGCATGTGCCAGCTGGTTGCATCACAATGTTGTTTAATTTAATGGAAGTGATCATCATTCTGTATAGCATATGATGTGTTTGAATAGCCTTATATAAAGATATTCCTAAAAACTTATGAGCAATCTGGTTTCACCAGAGTGTGTTCCTCAGTGAAGGAATCTTACAGAGATTCTGTCAGAGCAGTAGTGACATGTTTGGTGTTTTGTATGAAGAAACCCTAAATGGCTTCCTGCAAGATGAGTTCAACACAGTGTTATTTCATTTTAAGAAAATGATAGTCATTCTGTTTGGCATAAACTGAAATATTAGAAAAGCCTTATATCAAGAGGTTCCTAATTAGCTACCAGCAATCTGGCTTCACAATAGTGTTCTTTCATTGAATGGATGTAATAGATACTTTGTAGTGAAATGTATGATAAGTCTCTTATGAAAAGGTTCCTAAACAGCTGCCTGCAATCTGGCTTCAGCACATTATATCATTGTCTCAAAGTGATATTCATTCAGTATGTCTTATATGGAAACGCTTGAAATGGTGAACATGAAGAAGTTTCTAAATATATACAAGCAAGATTGTTTCTCCACAGTTTTCTTTCAGTGACTGAATGTTATGTATAGTCTGTCACGACTATTGTAAAATGTTTGATGAGTCTTATGTAAAAACGTTCCTAGATAGCTATCTGTGAGCTCTATTTAGCACAGTGTTCTTTCATTGTAGGAAAATGATACCCATTCATTATGGCATATACTGAAATGTGAGAAATGTCTCAAATACAAATGTTCCTAATAATAGCTTCAAGATGCTTTCACCACAGAGTTCTTTCAGTGAAACAATATTGCAGATATTCTGTGACACTTGTAGTGAAGTGTTAGTTAAAACTTACTTGCAAGCTGGATTCAGCACAGTGTTTCTTTCATTGTTTGAAACTCATATTCAATCAGAACAGCAAATATTGAAATGGTTATAATGACTAATATGAAGAGGATCCTTAATGGCTGCAAGTAAGATGGTTTCACCACAGTTTTCTCTCAGTGAACAAATGCTATATATATTCTGTCCCGCATGCAATGAAATGTTTGTTAAGTCTTATATGAACATGTTCCTAAACAGCTACCCGCAAACTGGGCTTAGAACAGTGTTCTCACACTGTTAGTAATTGATAGGTCATCTGTAGGGCATATGCTGAAATGTTTGAAATGTCTTATGTGAATATGCCCCTAAACAGCTGTAAGCACATTTGTTTCACCAGAGTTCCTTTAGTGTCTGAATCTTATGGATATTTTTCAAGTCTGTAGTGTAATTTTTTAAGTATTTTATGAAGTTCTTCCTAAACAGATACTAGGAAACAAGGGTTCAGCTCATCCTTCTTTCCTTGAGTGAATATTAAAATCATTCTGTCATGACCATAGCGCAATATTTGTTAAGACTTATAAAAAGATATTTCTAAAAGACAACTTTCCAGCTGGGTTCTTAACATCGTTCTTTCATTTTATGGAAGTGATAACCATTCTGGATGGAATACACTGAAATGTTTGAAAAGACTTGTATGAAGATACTCCTAAATAGCTACAAGCAATCTGGTTACACCACAGTGTTCTTTCATTTAATAAACTTTATATATAGTCTCCTATAGCTGTAGTGAAATGTTTTATATCATATATGAAAATGTTCCTACAGCTACCTGCAAGCTGGGATCAGCACACTGACTTTTCATTGTAATAAAGTGATAGTTACTTTGTATGGCATACACTGAAATGTCAGAAAAGACTTATATGAGTGTATTTCTAAAGAGATACAAGCAAGCTGGTTTCACAATAGTGATCTTTCATTGAATTAATGTAATAGATATTCTGTCGCACATGTTGTGAAATGTTCAATAAATCTTACATGAAAATGTTACTATAAGTCTACCTGAAAGCTGAGTTAAGTACAATGTTTTTTCATTTTAAGAAAGTATAGCTGTTCTCTATGGCTCATACTGAAATGCTAGAAAAGACTTACATGAAGATGTTCCTTAAAAGCTACAAGGAAGTTGGTTTCACCACAGCATTCTTTCAATGAGTGAATGTTATAGATATTCCATCATGCCCGTAGTGAAATGTTTGATAGGACTTATTTGAAGATTCCCCTAAAGAGCTGCAAGCAAGGTGTTTTCACCACAGTGTTCATTCAGAAAATGACTGTTATACGTATTCTGTCATGCCTCAAGAGAACTATTTGATGTCTTATGTGAGAGTGTTCCTGAACAGCTACAAGCAAGCTTTTTCAACATAGTGTGGTTTCCTTGAATGAATGTTATGGATATCATGTTGCGGCTGTAGAGAAACGTTTGATAAGACATAAATGAAATGCTCATAAAGAGCCACTGGTTTCATCAGAACGTTCTTTCTGGATATGGAAGTGATAGCCATTCTGTAGGCATAATGAAGTGTTTGAAGAGCCTTATACGAAGACATTCCCAAGGCGCCAGAAGTAATCTGGCTTCACCACAGTGTTCTTTCAGTGAACGAGTGTTATAGCTAGTCTGTCATGCCTGTAGTGAAATGTTTAATAAGTCTTATATGAAGAGGTTTCAAACAGCCGCCAGCAAGCCGGGTTTAGCACAGTGTCCTTTAACTGTAAGTAAGTGAGAGCCATTCTGTATGGCATATACTTAAATGTTAGAGAGGTCTTATATGAAGATGTTCCTAAATAGAATCCAACAAGATGTGTTCAGGACAGAATAATTTCATCATAAGATAGTGACAGCCGTTTAGTATGGCATATACTGAAATGCTGAAAAGGACTGAAATGAAGATCTTCCTTAACAGTAAAACCAAGCCACTTTCACCATAGTGTTCTTTCATTGAATGGATGTAATAGATATTCTGTCATGCCTGTAGTTAAATGTTCAATAGGTCTTACATAAAAATACTCCTAATAATCTACCTGAAAGCTATGAAACACAACCTTCTTTCCTCGTAAGAAGGGTATGGCCATGCTGTATGCCATATACTGAAATGCTTGAAAAGCTTTATACGAAGATGTTCCTCAACAGTTACAAGAAAACTGCTTTCATCCCTGTGTTCGTTCAATGAGTGAATGTTTAGAGATTCTGTCATTCCTGCAAAGGAATGTTTAATATAAGTCTCACATGAAGATGTTTCTAAACAGCTACAAGGAAATTTTTTTAAATATAGTGTTATTACGTTGAATAAACATTAAAGACATCCTGTCATGACTGTAGGCAAATGTCTGATAAGACTTGAGCAAGATATTAATAAACAATTACTTGCAAGCTGGGTTCATCACAGTATTCTTTCCTGGCTATGGAGATGATAGCCATTCTGTATGGCATAAAGTGATATGTTTGAAGAGCCTTTGATTTATATTCTTAAACAGCTAACAAGCAAGATGGTTTCTTCACAGTGTTCTTTCAGTGAATGAATGTTCTAGATATTGTCACATCTGTGGTGAAATATTTGATATATGATGTTCCTAAACAGCTACCTATAAACTGGATTCAGCATGTGTTCTTTCATTTTGTGAAAATGATAGTCGCTCTGTGTGGAATATACTTAAGTATTTGAAGTGTATTATGTGCAGATGTTCCTAAACAGTGAAAAGAAGATGGTTTTTGCATAATTTTCTTTCAGATAACAAATGTTATAGACATTGTCACATCTGTAGTCAAATGTTTGATATGATTTATGTGAAAATATCCCTAAACAGCTACCTGTTGGCTTGATTAAGCACAATGCTGTTTCATTGTAAGAAAGTGATAGCTGTTCCATGTGGCATATACTGAAATGTTTGAAATGTCATCTGTGAAGATGTTCCTTAAGAGCTACTTGCTGGGTGTTTTCAAGACAATGTTCTTTCAGTGAATGGATGTTGTAGATAGTCTATCACACCCGTAGTGAAATGCTGGATAAGTTTTATGAAGATGTCCCTAAGTAGCTACAAGCAAAATGGTTTCACAACAGTGTTCTTACAGACATTGAAGGTTATAGATATTCTGTCATGCCTGTAGTGAAATGTTTGATAAGACTTGCATGAACACTTACATGAAGATGTTTCTAAACAGCCACAAGCAAGCTTTTTCAACACAGTATTTCATTGAATGAATGTAATAATTATCACATTGTGGCTGCAGAGAAACGTTTGATAAGACACACACAAAATGTTCATAAATAGCATGTGCCAGCTGGTTGCATCACAATGTTGTTTAATTTAATGGAAGTGATCATCATTCTGTATAGCATATGATGTGTTTGAATAGCCTTATATAAAGATATTCCTAAAAACTTATGAGCAATCTGGTTTCACCAGAGTGTGTTCCTCAGTGAAGGAATCTTACAGAGATTCTGTCAGAGCAGTAGTGACATGTTTGGTGTTTTGTATGAAGAAACCCTAAATGGCTTCCTGCAAGATGAGTTCAACACAGTGTTATTTCATTTTAAGAAAATGATAGTCATTCTGTTTGGCATAAACTGAAATATTAGAAAAGCCTTATATCAAGAGGTTCCTAATTAGCTACCAGCAATCTGGCTTCACAATAGTGTTCTTTCATTGAATGGATGTAATAGATACTTTGTAGTGAAATGTATGATAAGTCTCTTATGAAAAGGTTCCTAAACAGCTGCCTGCAATCTGGCTTCAGCACATTATATCATTGTCTCAAAGTGATATTCATTCAGTATGTCTTATATGGAAACGCTTGAAATGGTGAACATGAAGAAGTTTCTAAATATATACAAGCAAGATTGTTTCTCCACAGTTTTCTTTCAGTGACTGAATGTTATGTATAGTCTGTCACGACTATTGTAAAATGTTTGATGAGTCTTATGTAAAAACGTTCCTAGATAGCTATCTGTGAGCTCTATTTAGCACAGTGTTCTTTCATTGTAGGAAAATGATACCCATTCATTATGGCATATACTGAAATGTGAGAAATGTCTCAAATACAAATGTTCCTAATAATAGCTTCAAGATGCTTTCACCACAGAGTTCTTTCAGTGAAACAATATTGCAGATATTCTGTGACACTTGTAGTGAAGTGTTAGTTAAAACTTACTTGCAAGCTGGATTCAGCACAGTGTTTCTTTCATTGTTTGAAACTCATATTCAATCAGAACAGCAAATATTGAAATGGTTATAATGACTAATATGAAGAGGATCCTTAATGGCTGCAAGTAAGATGGTTTCACCACAGTTTTCTCTCAGTGAACAAATGCTATATATATTCTGTCCCGCATGCAATGAAATGTTTGTTAAGTCTTATATGAACATGTTCCTAAACAGCTACCCGCAAACTGGGCTTAGAACAGTGTTCTCACACTGTTAGTAATTGATAGGTCATCTGTAGGGCATATGCTGAAATGTTTGAAATGTCTTATGTGAATATGCCCCTAAACAGCTGTAAGCACATTTGTTTCACCAGAGTTCCTTTAGTGTCTGAATCTTATGGATATTTTTCAAGTCTGTAGTGTAATTTTTTAAGTATTTTATGAAGTTCTTCCTAAACAGATACTAGGAAACAAGGGTTCAGCTCATCCTTCTTTCCTTGAGTGAATATTAAAATCATTCTGTCATGACCATAGCGCAATATTTGTTAAGACTTATAAAAAGATATTTCTAAAAGACAACTTTCCAGCTGGGTTCTTAACATTGTTCTTTCATTTTATGGAAGTGATAACCATTCTGGATGGAATACACTGAAATGTTTGAAAAGACTTGTATGAAGATACTCCTAAATAGCTACAAGCAATCTGGTTACACCACAGTGTTCTTTCATTTAATAAACTTTATATATAGTCTCCTATAGCTGTAGTGAAATGTTTTATATCATATATGAAAATGTTCCTACAGCTACCTGCAAGCTGGGATCAGCACACTGACTTTTCATTGTAATAAAGTGATAGTTACTTTGTATGGCATACACTGAAATGTCAGAAAAGACTTATATGAGTGTATTTCTAAAGAGATACAAGCAAGCTGGTTTCACAATAGTGATCTTTCATTGAATTAATGTAATAGATATTCTGTCGCACATGTTGTGAAATGTTCAATAAATCTTACATGAAAATGTTACTATAAGTCTACCTGAAAGCTGAGTTAAGTACAATGTTTTTTCATTTTAAGAAAGTATAGCTGTTCTCTATGGCTCATACTGAAATGCTAGAAAAGACTTACATGAAGATGTTCCTTAAAAGCTACAAGGAAGTTGGTTTCACCACAGCATTCTTTCAATGAGTGAATGTTATAGATATTCCATCATGCCCGTAGTGAAATGTTTGATAGGACTTATTTGAAGATTCCCCTAAAGAGCTGCAAGCAAGGTGTTTTCACCACAGTGTTCATTCAGAAAATGACTGTTATACGTATTCTGTCATGCCTCAAGAGAACTATTTGATGTCTTATGTGAGAGTGTTCCTGAACAGCTACAAGCAAGCTTTTTCAACATAGTGTGGTTTCCTTGAATGAATGTTATGGATATCATGTTGCGGCTGTAGAGAAACGTTTGATAAGACATAAATGAAATGCTCATAAAGAGCCACTGGTTTCATCAGAACGTTCTTTCTGGATATGGAAGTGATAGCCATTCTGTAGGCATAATGAAGTGTTTGAAGAGCCTTATACGAAGACATTCCCAAGGCGCCAGAAGTAATCTGGCTTCACCACAGTGTTCTTTCAGTGAACGAGTGTTATAGCTAGTCTGTCATGCCTGTAGTGAAATGTTTAATAAGTCTTATATGAAGAGGTTTCAAACAGCCGCCAGCAAGCCGGGTTTAGCACAGTGTCCTTTAACTGTAAGTAAGTGAGAGCCATTCTGTATGGCATATACTTAAATGTTAGAGAGGTCTTATATGAAGATGTTCCTAAATAGAATCCAACAAGATGTGTTCAGGACAGAATAATTTCATCATAAGATAGTGACAGCCGTTTAGTATGGCATATACTGAAATGCTGAAAAGGACTGAAATGAAGATCTTCCTTAACAGTAAAACCAAGCCACTTTCACCATAGTGTTCTTTCATTGAATGGATGTAATAGATATTCTGTCATGCCTGTAGTTAAATGTTCAATAGGTCTTACATAAAAATACTCCTAATAATCTACCTGAAAGCTATGAAACACAACCTTCTTTCCTCGTAAGAAGGGTATGGCCATGCTGTATGCCATATACTGAAATGCTTGAAAAGCTTTATACGAAGATGTTCCTCAACAGTTACAAGAAAACTGCTTTCATCCCTGTGTTCGTTCAATGAGTGAATGTTTAGAGATTCTGTCATTCCTGCAAAGGAATGTTTAATATAAGTCTCACATGAAGATGTTTCTAAACAGCTACAAGGAAATTTTTTTAAATATAGTGTTATTACGTTGAATAAACATTAAAGACATCCTGTCATGACTGTAGGCAAATGTCTGATAAGACTTGAGCAAGATATTAATAAACAATTACTTGCAAGCTGGGTTCATCACAGTATTCTTTCCTGGCTATGGAGATGATAGCCATTCTGTATGGCATAAAGTGATATGTTTGAAGAGCCTTTGATTTATATTCTTAAACAGCTAACAAGCAAGATGGTTTCTTCACAGTGTTCTTTCAGTGAATGAATGTTCTAGATATTGTCACATCTGTGGTGAAATATTTGATATATGATGTTCCTAAACAGCTACCCATAAACTGGATTCAGCATGTGTTCTTTCATTTTGTGAAAATGATAGTCGCTCTGTGTGGAATATACTTAAGTATTTGAAGTGTATTATGTGCAGATGTTCCTAAACAGTGAAAAGAAGATGGTTTTTGCATAATTTTCTTTCAGATAACAAATGTTATAGACATTGTCACATCTGTAGTCAAATGTTTGATATGATTTATGTGAAAATATCCCTAAACAGCTACCTGTTGGCTTGATTAAGCACAATGCTCTTTCATTGTAAGAAAGTGATAGCTGTTCCATGTGGCATATACTGAAATGTTTGAAATGTCATCTGTGAAGATGTTCCTTAAGAGCTACTTGCTGGGTGTTTTCAAGACAATGTTCTTTCAGTGAATGGATGTTGTAGATAGTCTATCACACCCGTAGTGAAATGCTGGATAAGTTTTATGAAGATGTCCCTAAGTAGCTACAAGCAAAATGGTTTCACAACAGTGTTCTTACAGACATTGAAGGTTATAGATATTCTGTCATGCCTGTAGTGAAATGTTTGATAAGACTTGCATGAACACTTACATGAAGATGTTTCTAAACAGCCACAAGCAAGCTTTTTCAACACAGTATTTCATTGAATGAATGTAATAATTATCACATTGTGGCTGCAGAGAAACGTTTGATAAGACACACACAAAATGTTCATAAATAGCATGTGCCAGCTGGTTGCATCACAATGTTGTTTAATTTAATGGAAGTGATCATCATTCTGTATAGCATATGATGTGTTTGAATAGCCTTATATAAAGATATTCCTAAAAACTTATGAGCAATCTGGTTTCACCAGAGTGTGTTCCTCAGTGAAGGAATCTTACAGAGATTCTGTCAGAGCAGTAGTGACATGTTTGGTGTTTTGTATGAAGAAACCCTAAATGGCTTCCTGCAAGATGAGTTCAACACAGTGTTATTTCATTTTAAGAAAATGATAGTCATTCTGTTTGGCATAAACTGAAATATTAGAAAAGCCTTATATCAAGAGGTTCCTAATTAGCTACCAGCAATCTGGCTTCACAATAGTGTTCTTTCATTGAATGGATGTAATAGATACTTTGTAGTGAAATGTATGATAAGTCTCTTATGAAAAGGTTCCTAAACAGCTGCCTGCAATCTGGCTTCAGCACATTATATCATTGTCTCAAAGTGATATTCATTCAGTATGTCTTATATGGAAACGCTTGAAATGGTGAACATGAAGAAGTTTCTAAATATATACAAGCAAGATTGTTTCTCCACAGTTTTCTTTCAGTGACTGAATGTTATGTATAGTCTGTCACGACTATTGTAAAATGTTTGATGAGTCTTATGTAAAAACGTTCCTAGATAGCTATCTGTGAGCTCTATTTAGCACAGTGTTCTTTCATTGTAGGAAAATGATACCCATTCATTATGGCATATACTGAAATGTGAGAAATGTCTCAAATACAAATGTTCCTAATAATAGCTTCAAGATGCTTTCACCACAGAGTTCTTTCAGTGAAACAATATTGCAGATATTCTGTGACACTTGTAGTGAAGTGTTAGTTAAAACTTACTTGCAAGCTGGATTCAGCACAGTGTTTCTTTCATTGTTTGAAACTCATATTCAATCAGAACAGCAAATATTGAAATGGTTATAATGACTAATATGAAGAGGATCCTTAATGGCTGCAAGTAAGATGGTTTCACCACAGTTTTCTCTCAGTGAACAAATGCTATATATATTCTGTCCCGCATGCAATGAAATGTTTGTTAAGTCTTATATGAACATGTTCCTAAACAGCTACCCGCAAACTGGGCTTAGAACAGTGTTCTCACACTGTTAGTAATTGATAGGTCATCTGTAGGGCATATGCTGAAATGTTTGAAATGTCTTATGTGAATATGCCCCTAAACAGCTGTAAGCACATTTGTTTCACCAGAGTTCCTTTAGTGTCTGAATCTTATGGATATTTTTCAAGTCTGTAGTGTAATTTTTTAAGTATTTTATGAAGTTCTTCCTAAACAGATACTAGGAAACAAGGGTTCAGCTCATCCTTCTTTCCTTGAGTGAATATTAAAATCATTCTGTCATGACCATAGCGCAATATTTGTTAAGACTTATAAAAAGATATTTCTAAAAAAACAACTTTCCAGCTGGGTTCTTAACATTGTTCTTTCATTTTATGGAAGTGATAACCATTCTGGATGGAATACACTGAAATGTTTGAAAAGACTTGTATGAAGATACTCCTAAATAGCTACAAGCAATCTGGTTACACCACAGTGTTCTTTCATTTAATAAACTTTATCTATAGTCTCCTATAGCTGTAGTGAAATGTTTTATATCATATATGAAAATGTTCCTACAGCTACCTGCAAGCTGGGATCAGCACACTGACTTTTCATTGTAATAAAGTGATAGTTACTTTGTATGGCATACACTGAAATGTCAGAAAAGACTTATATGAGTGTATTTCTAAAGAGATACAAGCAAGCTGGTTTCACAATAGTGATCTTTCATTGAATTAATGTAATAGATATTCTGTCGCACATGTTGTGAAATGTTCAATAAATCTTACATGAAAATGTTACTATAAGTCTACCTGAAAGCTGAGTTAAGTACAATGTTTTTTCATTTTAAGAAAGTATAGCTGTTCTCTATGGCTCATACTGAAATGCTAGAAAAGACTTACATGAAGATGTTCCTTAAAAGCTACAAGGAAGTTGGTTTCACCACAGCATTCTTTCAATGAGTGAATGTTATAGATATTCCATCATGCCCGTAGTGAAATGTTTGATAGGACTTATTTGAAGATTCCCCTAAAGAGCTGCAAGCAAGGTGTTTTCACCACAGTGTTCATTCAGAAAATGACTGTTATACGTATTCTGTCATGCCTCAAGAGAACTATTTGATGTCTTATGTGAGAGTGTTCCTGAACAGCTACAAGCAAGCTTTTTCAACATAGTGTGGTTTCCTTGAATGAATGTTATGGATATCATGTTGCGGCTGTAGAGAAACGTTTGATAAGACATAAATGAAATGCTCATAAAGAGCCACTGGTTTCATCAGAACGTTCTTTCTGGATATGGAAGTGATAGCCATTCTGTAGGCATAATGAAGTGTTTGAAGAGCCTTATACGAAGACATTCCCAAGGCGCCAGAAGTAATCTGGCTTCACCACAGTGTTCTTTCAGTGAACGAGTGTTATAGCTAGTCTGTCATGCCTGTAGTGAAATGTTTAATAAGTCTTATATGAAGAGGTTTCAAACAGCCGCCAGCAAGCCGGGTTTAGCACAGTGTCCTTTAACTGTAAGTAAGTGAGAGCCATTCTGTATGGCATATACTTAAATGTTAGAGAGGTCTTATATGAAGATGTTCCTAAATAGAATCCAACAAGATGTGTTCAGGACAGAATAATTTCATCATAAGATAGTGACAGCCGTTTAGTATGGCATATACTGAAATGCTGAAAAGGACTGAAATGAAGATCTTCCTTAACAGTAAAACCAAGCCACTTTCACCATAGTGTTCTTTCATTGAATGGATGTAATAGATATTCTGTCATGCCTGTAGTTAAATGTTCAATAGGTCTTACATAAAAATACTCCTAATAATCTACCTGAAAGCTATGAAACACAACCTTCTTTCCTCGTAAGAAGGGTATGGCCATGCTGTATGCCATATACTGAAATGCTTGAAAAGCTTTATACGAAGATGTTCCTCAACAGTTACAAGAAAACTGCTTTCATCCCTGTGTTCGTTCAATGAGTGAATGTTTAGAGATTCTGTCATTCCTGCAAAGGAATGTTTAATATAAGTCTCACATGAAGATGTTTCTAAACAGCTACAAGGAAATTTTTTTAAATATAGTGTTATTACGTTGAATAAACATTAAAGACATCCTGTCATGACTGTAGGCAAATGTCTGATAAGACTTGAGCAAGATATTAATAAACAATTACTTGCAAGCTGGGTTCATCACAGTATTCTTTCCTGGCTATGGAGATGATAGCCATTCTGTATGGCATAAAGTGATATGTTTGAAGAGCCTTTGATTTATATTCTTAAACAGCTAACAAGCAAGATGGTTTCTTCACAGTGTTCTTTCAGTGAATGAATGTTCTAGATATTGTCACATCTGTGGTGAAATATTTGATATATGATGTTCCTAAACAGCTACCTATAAACTGGATTCAGCATGTGTTCTTTCATTTTGTGAAAATGATAGTCGCTCTGTGTGGAATATACTTAAGTATTTGAAGTGTATTATGTGCAGATGTTCCTAAACAGTGAAAAGAAGATGGTTTTTGCATAATTTTCTTTCAGATAACAAATGTTATAGACATTGTCACATCTGTAGTCAAATGTTTGATATGATTTATGTGAAAATATCCCTAAACAGCTACCTGTTGGCTTGATTAAGCACAATGCTCTTTCATTGTAAGAAAGTGATAGCTGTTCCATGTGGCATATACTGAAATGTTTGAAATGTCATCTGTGAAGATGTTCCTTAAGAGCTACTTGCTGGGTGTTTTCAAGACAATGTTCTTTCAGTGAATGGATGTTGTAGATAGTCTATCACACCCGTAGTGAAATGCTGGATAAGTTTTATGAAGATGTCCCTAAGTAGCTACAAGCAAAATGGTTTCACAACAGTGTTCTTACAGACATTGAAGGTTATAGATATTCTGTCATGCCTGTAGTGAAATGTTTGATAAGACTTGCATGAACACTTACATGAAGATGTTTCTAAACAGCCACAAGCAAGCTTTTTCAACACAGTATTTCATTGAATGAATGTAATAATTATCACATTGTGGCTGCAGAGAAACGTTTGATAAGACACACACAAAATGTTCATAAATAGCATGTGCCAGCTGGTTGCATCACAATGTTGTTTAATTTAATGGAAGTGATCATCATTCTGTATAGCATATGATGTGTTTGAATAGCCTTATATAAAGATATTCCTAAAAACTTATGAGCAATCTGGTTTCACCAGAGTGTGTTCCTCAGTGAAGGAATCTTACAGAGATTCTGTCAGAGCAGTAGTGACATGTTTGGTGTTTTGTATGAAGAAACCCTAAATGGCTTCCTGCAAGATGAGTTCAACACAGTGTTATTTCATTTTAAGAAAATGATAGTCATTCTGTTTGGCATAAACTGAAATATTAGAAAAGCCTTATATCAAGAGGTTCCTAATTAGCTACCAGCAATCTGGCTTCACAATAGTGTTCTTTCATTGAATGGATGTAATAGATACTTTGTAGTGAAATGTATGATAAGTCTCTTATGAAAAGGTTCCTAAACAGCTGCCTGCAATCTGGCTTCAGCACATTATATCATTGTCTCAAAGTGATATTCATTCAGTATGTCTTATATGGAAACGCTTGAAATGGTGAACATGAAGAAGTTTCTAAATATATACAAGCAAGATTGTTTCTCCACAGTTTTCTTTCAGTGACTGAATGTTATGTATAGTCTGTCACGACTATTGTAAAATGTTTGATGAGTCTTATGTAAAAACGTTCCTAGATAGCTATCTGTGAGCTCTATTTAGCACAGTGTTCTTTCATTGTAGGAAAATGATACCCATTCATTATGGCATATACTGAAATGTGAGAAATGTCTCAAATACAAATGTTCCTAATAATAGCTTCAAGATGCTTTCACCACAGAGTTCTTTCAGTGAAACAATATTGCAGATATTCTGTGACACTTGTAGTGAAGTGTTAGTTAAAACTTACTTGCAAGCTGGATTCAGCACAGTGTTTCTTTCATTGTTTGAAACTCATATTCAATCAGAACAGCAAATATTGAAATGGTTATAATGACTAATATGAAGAGGATCCTTAATGGCTGCAAGTAAGATGGTTTCACCACAGTTTTCTCTCAGTGAACAAATGCTATATATATTCTGTCCCGCATGCAATGAAATGTTTGTTAAGTCTTATATGAACATGTTCCTAAACAGCTACCCGCAAACTGGGCTTAGAACAGTGTTCTCACACTGTTAGTAATTGATAGGTCATCTGTAGGGCATATGCTGAAATGTTTGAAATGTCTTATGTGAATATGCCCCTAAACAGCTGTAAGCACATTTGTTTCACCAGAGTTCCTTTAGTGTCTGAATCTTATGGATATTTTTCAAGTCTGTAGTGTAATTTTTTAAGTATTTTATGAAGTTCTTCCTAAACAGATACTAGGAAACAAGGGTTCAGCTCATCCTTCTTTCCTTGAGTGAATATTAAAATCATTCTGTCATGACCATAGCGCAATATTTGTTAAGACTTATAAAAAGATATTTCTAAAAAAACAACTTTCCAGCTGGGTTCTTAACATTGTTCTTTCATTTTATGGAAGTGATAACCATTCTGGATGGAATACACTGAAATGTTTGAAAAGACTTGTATGAAGATACTCCTAAATAGCTACAAGCAATCTGGTTACACCACAGTGTTCTTTCATTTAATAAACTTTATCTATAGTCTCCTATAGCTGTAGTGAAATGTTTTATATCATATATGAAAATGTTCCTACAGCTACCTGCAAGCTGGGATCAGCACACTGACTTTTCATTGTAATAAAGTGATAGTTACTTTGTATGGCATACACTGAAATGTCAGAAAAGACTTATATGAGTGTATTTCTAAAGAGATACAAGCAAGCTGGTTTCACAATAGTGATCTTTCATTGAATTAATGTAATAGATATTCTGTCGCACATGTTGTGAAATGTTCAATAAATCTTACATGAAAATGTTACTATAAGTCTACCTGAAAGCTGAGTTAAGTACAATGTTTTTTCATTTTAAGAAAGTATAGCTGTTCTCTATGGCTCATACTGAAATGCTAGAAAAGACTTACATGAAGATGTTCCTTAAAAGCTACAAGGAAGTTGGTTTCACCACAGCATTCTTTCAAAGAGTGAATGTTATAGATATTCCATCATGCCCGTAGTGAAATGTTTGATAGGACTTATTTGAAGATTCCCCTAAAGAGCTGCAAGCAAGGTGTTTTCACCACAGTGTTCATTCAGAAAATGAATGTTATACGTATTCTGTCATGCCTCAAGAGAACTATTTGATGTCTTATGTGAGAGTGTTCCTGAACAGCTACAAGCAAGCTTTTTCAACATAGTGTGGTTTCCTTGAATGAATGTTATGGATATCATGTTGCGGCTGTAGAGAAACGTTTGATAAGACATAAATGAAATGCTCATAAAGAGCCACTGGTTTCATCAGAACGTTCTTTCTGGATATGGAAGTGATAGCCATTCTGTAGGCATAATGAAGTGTTTGAAGAGCCTTATACGAAGACATTCCCAAGGCGCCAGAAGTAATCTGGCTTCACCACAGTGTTCTTTCAGTGAACGAGTGTTATAGCTAGTCTGTCATGCCTGTAGTGAAATGTTTAATAAGTCTTATATGAAGAGGTTTCAAACAGCCGCCAGCAAGCCGGGTTTAGCACAGTGTCCTTTAACTGTAAGTAAGTGAGAGCCATTCTGTATGGCATATACTTAAATGTTAGAGAGGTCTTATATGAAGATGTTCCTAAATAGAATCCAACAAGATGTGTTCAGGACAGAATAATTTCATCATAAGATAGTGACAGCCGTTTAGTATGGCATATACTGAAATGCTGAAAAGGACTGAAATGAAGATCTTCCTTAACAGTAAAACCAAGCCACTTTCACCATAGTGTTCTTTCATTGAATGGATGTAATAGATATTCTGTCATGCCTGTAGTTAAATGTTCAATAGGTCTTACATAAAAATACTCCTAATAATCTACCTGAAAGCTATGAAACACAACCTTCTTTCCTCGTAAGAAGGGTATGGCCATGCTGTATGCCATATACTGAAATGCTTGAAAAGCTTTATACGAAGATGTTCCTCAACAGTTACAAGAAAACTGCTTTCATCCCTGTGTTCGTTCAATGAGTGAATGTTTAGAGATTCTGTCATTCCTGCAAAGGAATGTTTAATATAAGTCTCACATGAAGATGTTTCTAAACAGCTACAAGGAAATTTTTTTAAATATAGTGTTATTACGTTGAATAAACATTAAAGACATCCTGTCATGACTGTAGGCAAATGTCTGATAAGACTTGAGCAAGATATTAATAAACAATTACTTGCAAGCTGGGTTCATCACAGTATTCTTTCCTGGCTATGGAGATGATAGCCATTCTGTATGGCATAAAGTGATATGTTTGAAGAGCCTTTGATTTATATTCTTAAACAGCTAACAAGCAAGATGGTTTCTTCACAGTGTTCTTTCAGTGAATGAATGTTCTAGATATTGTCACATCTGTGGTGAAATATTTGATATATGATGTTCCTAAACAGCTACCTATAAACTGGATTCAGCATGTGTTCTTTCATTTTGTGAAAATGATAGTCGCTCTGTGTGGAATATACTTAAGTATTTGAAGTGTATTATGTGCAGATGTTCCTAAACAGTGAAAAGAAGATGGTTTTTGCATAATTTTCTTTCAGATAACAAATGTTATAGACATTGTCACATCTGTAGTCAAATGTTTGATATGATTTATGTGAAAATATCCCTAAACAGCTACCTGTTGGCTTGATTAAGCACAATGCTCTTTCATTGTAAGAAAGTGATAGCTGTTCCATGTGGCATATACTGAAATGTTTGAAATGTCATCTGTGAAGATGTTCCTTAAGAGCTACTTGCTGGGTGTTTTCAAGACAATGTTCTTTCAGTGAATGGATGTTGTAGATAGTCTATCACACCCGTAGTGAAATGCTGGATAAGTTTTATGAAGATGTCCCTAAGTAGCTACAAGCAAAATGGTTTCACAACAGTGTTCTTACAGACATTGAAGGTTATAGATATTCTGTCATGCCTGTAGTGAAATGTTTGATAAGACTTGCATGAACACTTACATGAAGATGTTTCTAAACAGCCACAAGCAAGCTTTTTCAACACAGTATTTCATTGAATGAATGTAATAATTATCACATTGTGGCTGCAGAGAAACGTTTGATAAGACACACACAAAATGTTCATAAATAGCATGTGCCAGCTGGTTGCATCACAATGTTGTTTAATTTAATGGAAGTGATCATCATTCTGTATAGCATATGATGTGTTTGAATAGCCTTATATAAAGATATTCCTAAAAACTTATGAGCAATCTGGTTTCACCAGAGTGTGTTCCTCAGTGAAGGAATCTTACAGAGATTCTGTCAGAGCAGTAGTGACATGTTTGGTGTTTTGTATGAAGAAACCCTAAATGGCTTCCTGCAAGATGAGTTCAACACAGTGTTATTTCATTTTAAGAAAATGATAGTCATTCTGTTTGGCATAAACTGAAATATTAGAAAAGCCTTATATCAAGAGGTTCCTAATTAGCTACCAGCAATCTGGCTTCACAATAGTGTTCTTTCATTGAATGGATGTAATAGATACTTTGTAGTGAAATGTATGATAAGTCTCTTATGAAAAGGTTCCTAAACAGCTGCCTGCAATCTGGCTTCAGCACATTATATCATTGTCTCAAAGTGATATTCATTCAGTATGTCTTATATGGAAACGCTTGAAATGGTGAACATGAAGAAGTTTCTAAATATATACAAGCAAGATTGTTTCTCCACAGTTTTCTTTCAGTGACTGAATGTTATGTATAGTCTGTCACGACTATTGTAAAATGTTTGATGAGTCTTATGTAAAAACGTTCCTAGATAGCTATCTGTGAGCTCTATTTAGCACAGTGTTCTTTCATTGTAGGAAAATGATACCCATTCATTATGGCATATACTGAAATGTGAGAAATGTCTCAAATACAAATGTTCCTAATAATAGCTTCAAGATGCTTTCACCACAGAGTTCTTTCAGTGAAACAATATTGCAGATATTCTGTGACACTTGTAGTGAAGTGTTAGTTAAAACTTACTTGCAAGCTGGATTCAGCACAGTGTTTCTTTCATTGTTTGAAACTCATATTCAATCAGAACAGCAAATATTGAAATGGTTATAATGACTAATATGAAGAGGATCCTTAATGGCTGCAAGTAAGATGGTTTCACCACAGTTTTCTCTCAGTGAACAAATGCTATATATATTCTGTCCCGCATGCAATGAAATGTTTGTTAAGTCTTATATGAACATGTTCCTAAACAGCTACCCGCAAACTGGGCTTAGAACAGTGTTCTCACACTGTTAGTAATTGATAGGTCATCTGTAGGGCATATGCTGAAATGTTTGAAATGTCTTATGTGAATATGCCCCTAAACAGCTGTAAGCACATTTGTTTCACCAGAGTTCCTTTAGTGTCTGAATCTTATGGATATTTTTCAAGTCTGTAGTGTAATTTTTTAAGTATTTTATGAAGTTCTTCCTAAACAGATACTAGGAAACAAGGGTTCAGCTCATCCTTCTTTCCTTGAGTGAATATTAAAATCATTCTGTCATGACCATAGCGCAATATTTGTTAAGACTTATAAAAAGATATTTCTAAAAAAACAACTTTCCAGCTGGGTTCTTAACATTGTTCTTTCATTTTATGGAAGTGATAACCATTCTGGATGGAATACACTGAAATGTTTGAAAAGACTTGTATGAAGATACTCCTAAATAGCTACAAGCAATCTGGTTACACCACAGTGTTCTTTCATTTAATAAACTTTATCTATAGTCTCCTATAGCTGTAGTGAAATGTTTTATATCATATATGAAAATGTTCCTACAGCTACCTGCAAGCTGGGATCAGCACACTGACTTTTCATTGTAATAAAGTGATAGTTACTTTGTATGGCATACACTGAAATGTCAGAAAAGACTTATATGAGTGTATTTCTAAAGAGATACAAGCAAGCTGGTTTCACAATAGTGATCTTTCATTGAATTAATGTAATAGATATTCTGTCGCACATGTTGTGAAATGTTCAATAAATCTTACATGAAAATGTTACTATAAGTCTACCTGAAAGCTGAGTTAAGTACAATGTTTTTTCATTTTAAGAAAGTATAGCTGTTCTCTATGGCTCATACTGAAATGCTAGAAAAGACTTACATGAAGATGTTCCTTAAAAGCTACAAGGAAGTTGGTTTCACCACAGCATTCTTTCAAAGAGTGAATGTTATAGATATTCCATCATGCCCGTAGTGAAATGTTTGATAGGACTTATTTGAAGATTCCCCTAAAGAGCTGCAAGCAAGGTGTTTTCACCACAGTGTTCATTCAGAAAATGAATGTTATACGTATTCTGTCATGCCTCAAGAGAACTATTTGATGTCTTATGTGAGAGTGTTCCTGAACAGCTACAAGCAAGCTTTTTCAACATAGTGTGGTTTCCTTGAATGAATGTTATGGATATCATGTTGCGGCTGTAGAGAAACGTTTGATAAGACATAAATGAAATGCTCATAAAGAGCCACTGGTTTCATCAGAACGTTCTTTCTGGATATGGAAGTGATAGCCATTCTGTAGGCATAATGAAGTGTTTGAAGAGCCTTATACGAAGACATTCCCAAGGCGCCAGAAGTAATCTGGCTTCACCACAGTGTTCTTTCAGTGAACGAGTGTTATAGCTAGTCTGTCATGCCTGTAGTGAAATGTTTAATAAGTCTTATATGAAGAGGTTTCAAACAGCCGCCAGCAAGCCGGGTTTAGCACAGTGTCCTTTAACTGTAAGTAAGTGAGAGCCATTCTGTATGGCATATACTTAAATGTTAGAGAGGTCTTATATGAAGATGTTCCTAAATAGAATCCAACAAGATGTGTTCAGGACAGAATAATTTCATCATAAGATAGTGACAGCCGTTTAGTATGGCATATACTGAAATGCTGAAAAGGACTGAAATGAAGATCTTCCTTAACAGTAAAACCAAGCCACTTTCACCATAGTGTTCTTTCATTGAATGGATGTAATAGATATTCTGTCATGCCTGTAGTTAAATGTTCAATAGGTCTTACATAAAAATACTCCTAATAATCTACCTGAAAGCTATGAAACACAACCTTCTTTCCTCGTAAGAAGGGTATGGCCATGCTGTATGCCACATACTGAAATGCTTGAAAAGCTTTATACGAAGATGTTCCTCAACAGTTACAAGAAAACTGCTTTCATCCCTGTGTTCGTTCAATGAGTGAATGTTTAGAGATTCTGTCATTCCTGCAAAGGAATGTTTAATAAGTCTTACATGAAGATGTTTCTAAACAGCTACAAGGAAATTTTTTTAAATATAGTGTTATTACATTGAATAGACATTAAAGACATCCTGTCATGACTGTAGGCAAATGTCTGATGAGACTTGAGCAAGATATTAATAAACAATTACTTGCAAGCTGGGTTCATCACAGTATTCTTTCCTGGCTATGGAGATGATAGCCATTCTGTATGGCATAAAGTGATATGTTTGAAGAGCCTTTGATTTATATTCTTAAACAGCTAACAAGCAAGATGGTTTCTTCACAGTGTTCTTTCAGTGAATGAATGTTCTAGATATTGTCACATCTGTGGTGAAATATTTGATATATGATGTTCCTAAACAGCTACCTATAAACTGGATTCAGCATGTGTTCTTTCATTTTGTGAAAATGATAGTCGCTCTGTGTGGAATATACTTAAGTATTTGAAGTGTATTATGTGCAGATGTTCCTAAACAGTGAAAAGAAGATGGTTTTTGCATAATTTTCTTTCAGATAACAAATGTTATAGACATTGTCACATCTGTAGTCAAATGTTTGATATGATTTATGTGAAAATATCCCTAAACAGCTACCTGTTGGCTTGATTAAGCACAATGCTCTTTCATTGTAAGAAAGTGATAGCTGTTCCATGTGGCATATACTGAAATGTTTGAAATGTCATCTGTGAAGATGTTCCTTAAGAGCTACTTGCTGGGTGTTTTCAAGACAATGTTCTTTCAGTGAATGGATGTTGTAGATAGTCTATCACACCCGTAGTGAAATGCTGGATAAGTTTTATGAAGATGTCCCTGAGTAGCTACAAGCAAAATGGTTTCACAACAGTGTTCTTACAGACATTGAAGGTTATAGATATTCTGTCATGCCTGTAGTGAAATGTTTGATAAGACTTGCATGAACACTTACATGAAGATGTTTCTAAACAGCCACAAGCAAGCTTTTTCAACACAGTATTTCATTGAATGAATGTAATAATTATCACATTGTGGCTGCAGAGAAACGTTTGATAAGACACACACAAAATGTTCATAAATAGCATGTGCCAGCTGGTTGCATCACAATGTTGTTTAATTTAATGGAAGTGATCATCATTCTGTATAGCATATGATGTGTTTGAATAGCCTTATATAAAGATATTCCTAAAAACTTATGAGCAATCTGGTTTCACCAGAGTGTGTTCCTCAGTGAAGGAATCTTACAGAGATTCTGTCAGAGCAGTAGTGACATGTTTGGTGTTTTGTATGAAGAAACCCTAAATGGCTTCCTGCAAGATGAGTTCAACACAGTGTTATTTCATTTTAAGAAAATGATAGTCATTCTGTTTGGCATAAACTGAAATATTAGAAAAGCCTTATATCAAGAGGTTCCTAATTAGCTACCAGCAATCTGGCTTCACAATAGTGTTCTTTCATTGAATGGATGTAATAGAGACTTTGTAGTGAAATGTATGATAAGTCTCTTATGAAAAGGTTCCTAAACAGCTGCCTGCAATCTGGCTTCAGCACATTATATCATTGTCTCAAAGTGATATTCATTCAGTATGTCTTATATGGAAACGCTTGAAATGGTGAACATGAAGAAGTTTCTAAATATATACAAGCAAGATTGTTTCTCCACAGTTTTCTTTCAGTGACTGAATGTTACGTATAGTCTGTCACGACTATTGTAAAATGTTTGATGAGTCTTATGTAAAAACGTTCCTAGATAGCTATCTGTGAGCTCTATTTAGCACAGTGTTCTTTCATTGTAGGAAAATGATACCCATTCATTATGGCATATACTGAAATGTGAGAAATGTCTCAAATACAAATGTTCCTAATAATAGCTTCAAGATGCTTTCACCACAGAGTTCTTTCAGTGAAACAATATTGCAGATATTCTGTGACACTTGTAGTGAAGTGTTAGTTAAAACTTACTTGCAAGCTGGATTCAGCACAGTGTTTCTTTCATTGTTTGAAACTCATATTCAATCAGAACAGCAAATATTGAAATGGTTATAATGACTAATATGAAGAGGATCCTTAATGGCTGCAAGTAAGATGGTTTCACCACAGTTTTCTCTCAGTGAACAAATGCTGTATATATTCTGTCCCGCATGCAATGAAATGTTTGTTAAGTCTTATATGAACATGTTCCTAAACAGCTACCCGCAAACTGGGCTTAGAACAGTGTTCTCACACTGTTAGTAATTGATAGGTCATCTGTAGGGCATATGCTGAAATGTTTGAAATGTCTTATGTGAATATGCCCCTAAACAGCTGTAAGCACATTTGTTTCACCAGAGTTCCTTTAGTGTCTGAATCTTATGGATATTTTTCAAGTCTGTAGTGTAATTTTTTAAGTATTTTATGAAGTTCTTCCTAAACAGATACTAGGAAACAAGGGTTCAGCTCATCCTTCTTTCCTTGAGTGAATATTAAAATCATTCTGTCATGACCATAGCGCAATATTTGTTAAGACTTATAAAAAGATATTTCTAAAAAAACAACTTTCCAGCTGGGTTCTTAACATTGTTCTTTCATTTTATGGAAGTGATAACCATTCTGGATGGAATACACTGAAATGTTTGAAAAGACTTGTATGAAGATACTCCTAAATAGCTACAAGCAATCTGGTTACACCACAGTGTTCTTTCATTTAATAAACTTTATCTATAGTCTCCTATAGCTGTAGTGAAATGTTTTATATCATATATGAAAATGTTCCTACAGCTACCTGCAAGCTGGGATCAGCACACTGACTTTTCATTGTAATAAAGTGATAGTTACTTTGTATGGCATACACTGAAATGTCAGAAAAGACTTATATGAGTCTATTTCTAAAGAGATACAAGCAAGCTGGTTTCACAATAGTGATCTTTCATTGAATTAATGTAATAGATATTCTGTCGCACATGTTGTGAAATGTTCAATAAATCTTACATGAAAATGTTACTATAAGTCTACCTGAAAGCTGAGTTAAGTACAATGTTTTTTCATTTTAAGAAAGTATAGCTGTTCTCTATGGCTCATACTGAAATGCTAGAAAAGACTTACATGAAGATGTTCCTTAAAAGCTACAAGGAAGTTGGTTTCACCACAGCATTCTTTCAAAGAGTGAATGTTATAGATATTCCATCATGCCCGTAGTGAAATGTTTGATAGGACTTATTTGAAGATTCCCCTAAAGAGCTGCAAGCAAGGTGTTTTCACCACAGTGTTCATTCAGAAAATGAATGTTATACGTATTCTGTCATGCCTCAAGAGAACTATTTGATGTCTTATGTGAGAGTGTTCCTGAACAGCTACAAGCAAGCTTTTTCAACATAGTGTGGTTTCCTTGAATGAATGTTATGGATATCATGTTGCGGCTGTAGAGAAACGTTTGATAAGACATAAATGAAATGCTCATAAAGAGCCACTGGTTTCATCAGAACGTTCTTTCTGGATATGGAAGCGATAGCCATTCTGTAGGCATAATGAAGTGTTTGAAGAGCCTTATACGAAGACATTCCCAAGGCGCCAGAAGTAATCTGGCTTCACCACAGTGTTCTTTCAGTGAACGAGTGTTATAGCTAGTCTGTCATGCCTGTAGTGAAATGTTTAATAAGTCTTATATGAAGAGGTTTCAAACAGCCGCCAGCAAGCCGGGTTTAGCACAGTGTCCTTTAACTGTAAGTAAGTGAGAGCCATTCTGTATGGCATATACTTAAATGTTAGACAGGTCTTATATGAAGATGTTCCTAAATAGAATCCAACAAGATGTGTTCAGGACAGAATAATTTCATCATAAGATAGTGACAGCCGTTTAGTATGGCATATACTGAAATGCTGAAAAGGACTGAAATGAAGATCTTCCTTAACAGTAAAACCAAGCCACTTTCACCATAGTGTTCTTTCATTGAATGGATGTAATAGATATTCTGTCATGCCTGTAGTTAAATGTTCAATAGGTCTTACATAAAAATACTCCTAATAATCTACCTGAAAGCTATTAAACACAACCTTCTTTCCTCGTAAGAAGGGTATGGCCATGCTGTATGCCACATACTGAAATGCTTGAAAAGCTTTATACGAAGATGTTCCTCAACAGTTACAAGAAAACTGCTTTCATCCCTGTGTTCGTTCAATGAGTGAATGTTTAGAGATTCTGTCATTCCTGCAAAGGAATGTTTAATAAGTCTTACATGAAGATGTTTCTAAACAGCTACAAGGAAATTTTTTTAAATATAGTGTTATTACATTGAATAAACATTAAAGACATCCTGTCATGACTGTAGGCAAATGTCTGATAAGACTTGAGCAAAATATTAATAAACAATTACTTGCAAGCTGGGTTCATCACAGTATTCTTTCCTGGCTATGGAGATGATAGCCATTCTGTATGGCATAAAGTGATATGTTTGAAGAGCCTTTGATTTATATTCTTAAACAGCTAACAAGCAAGATGGTTTCTTCACAGTGTTCTTTCAGTGAATGAATGTTCTAGATATTGTCACATCTGTGGTGAAATATTTGATATATGATGTTCCTAAACAGCTACCCATAAACTGGATTCAGCATGTGTTCTTTCCTTTTGTGCAAATGATAGTCGCTCTGTGTGGAATATACTTAAGTATTTGAAGTGTATTATGTGCAGATGTTCCTAAACAGTGAAAAGAAGATGGTTTTTGCATAATTTTCTTTCAGATAACAAATGTTATAGACATTGTCACATCTGTAGTCAAATGTTTGATATGATTTATGTGAAAATATCCCTAAACAGCTACCTGTTGGCTTGATTAAGCACAATGCTCTTTCATTGTAAGAAAGTGATAGCTGTTCCATGTGGCATATACTGAAATGTTTGAAATGTCATCTGTGAAGATGTTCCTTAAGAGCTACTTGCTGGGTGTTTTCAAGACAATGTTCTTTCAGTGAATGGATGTTGTAGATAGTCTATCACACCCGTAGTGAAATGCTGGATAAGTTTTATGAAGATGTCCCTAAGTAGCTACAAGCAAAATGGTTTCACAACAGTGTTCTTACAGACATTGAAGGTTATAGATATTCTGTCATGCCTGTAGTGAAATGTTTGATAAGACTTGCATGAACACTTACATGAAGATGTTTCTAAACAGCCACAAGCAAGCTTTTTCAACACAGTATTTCATTGAATGAATGTAATAATTATCACATTGTGGCTGCAGAGAAACGTTTGATAAGACACACACAAAATGTTCATAAATAGCATGTGCCAGCTGGTTGCATCACAATGTTGTTTAATTTAATGGAAGTGATCATCATTCTGTATAGCATATGATGTGTTTGAATAGCCTTATATAAAGATATTCCTAAACACTTATGAGCAATCTGGTTTCACCAGAGTGTGTTCCTCAGTGAAGGAATCTTACAGAGATTCTGTCAGAGCAGTAGTGACATGTTTGGTGTTTTGTATGAAGAAACCCTAAATGGCTTCCTGCAAGATGAGTTCAACACAGTGTTATTTCATTTTAAGAAAATGATAGTCATTCTGTTTGGCATAAACTGAAATATTAGAAAAGCCTTATATCAAGAGGTTCCTAATTAGCTACCAGCAATCTGGCTTCACAATAGTGTTCTTTCATTGAATGGATGTAATAGATACTTTGTAGTGAAATGTATGATAAGTCTCTTATGAAAAGGTTCCTAAACAGCTGCCTGCAATCTGGCTTCAGCACATTATATCATTGTCTCAAAGTGATATTCATTCAGTATGTCTTATATGGAAACGCTTGAAATGGTGAACATGAAGAAGTTTCTAAATATGTACAAGCAAGATTGTTTCTCCACAGTTTTCTTTCAGTGACTGAATGTTACGTATAGTCTGTCACGACTATTGTAAAATGTTTGATGAGTCTTATGTAAAAACGTTCCTAGATAGCTATCTGTGAGCTCTATTTAGCACAGTGTTCTTTCATTGTAGGAAAATGATACCCATTCATTATGGCATATACTGAAATGTGAGAAATGTCTCAAATACAAATGTTCCTAATAATAGCTTCAAGATGCTTTCACCACAGAGTTCTTTCAGTGAAACAATATTGCAGATATTCTGTGACACTTGTAGTGAAGTGTTAGTTAAAACTTACTTGCAAGCTGGATTCAGCACAGTGTTTCTTTCATTGTTTGAAACTCATATTCAATCAGAACAGCAAATATTGAAATGGTTATAATGACTAATATGAAGAGGATCCTTAATGGCTGCAAGTAAGATGGTTTCACCACAGTTTTCTCTCAGTGAGCAAATGCTGTATATATTCTGTCCCGCATGCAATGAAATGTTTGTTAAGTCTTATATGAACATGTTCCTAAACAGCTACCCGCAAACTGGGCTTAGAACAGTGTTCTCACACTGTTAGTAATTGATAGGTCATCTGTAGGGCATATGCTGAAATGTTTGAAATGTCTTATGTGAATATGCCCCTAAACAGCTGTAAGCACATTTGTTTCACCAGAGTTCCTTTAGTGTCTGAATCTTATGGATATTTTTCAAGTCTGTAGTGTAATTTTTTAAGTATTTTATGAAGTTCTTCCTAAACAGATACTAGGAAACAAGGGTTCAGCTCATCCTTCTTTCCTTGAGTGAATATTAAAATCATTCTGTCATGACCATAGCGCAATATTTGTTAAGACTTATAAAAAGATATTTCTAAAAGACAACTTTCCAGCTGGGTTCTTAACATTGTTCTTTCATTTTATGGAAGTGATAACCATTCTGGATGGAATACACTGAAATGTTTGAAAAGACTTGTATGAAGATACTCCTAAATAGCTACAAGCAATCTGGTTACACCACAGTGTTCTTTCATTTAATAAACTTTATATATAGTCTCCTATAGCTGTAGTGAAATGTTTTATATCATGTATGAAAATGTTCCTACAGCTACCTGCAAGCTGGGATCAGCACACTGACTTTTCATTGTAATAAAGTGATAGTTACTTTGTATGGCATACACTGAAATGTCAGAAAAGACTTATATGAGTGTATTTCTAAAGAGATACAAGCAAGCTGGTTTCACAATAGTGATCTTTCATTGAATTAATGTAATAGATATTCTGTCGCACATGTTGTGAAATGTTCAATAAATCTTACATGAAAATGTTACTATAAGTCTACCTGAAAGCTGAGTTAAGTACAATGTTTTTTCATTTTAAGAAAGTATAGCTGTTCTCTATGGCTCATACTGAAATGCTAGAAAAGACTTACATGAAGATGTTCCTTAAAAGCTACAAGGAAGTTGGTTTCACCACAGCATTCTTTCAAAGAGTGAATGTTATAGATATTCCATCATGCCCGTAGTGAAATGTTTGATAGGACTTATTTGAAGATTCCCCTAAAGAGCTGCAAGCAAGGTGTTTTCACCACAGTGTTCATTCAGAAAATGAATGTTATACGTATTCTGTCATGCCTCAAGAGAACTATTTGATGTCTTATGTGAGAGTGTTCCTGAACAGCTACAAGCAAGCTTTTTCAACATAGTGTGGTTTCCTTGAATGAATGTTATGGATATCATGTTGCGGCTGTAGAGAAACGTTTGATAAGACATAAATGAAATGCTCATAAAGAGCCACTGGTTTCATCAGAACGTTCTTTCTGGATATGGAAGTGATAGCCATTCTGTAGGCATAATGAAGTGTTTGAAGAGCCTTATACGAAGACATTCCCAAGGCGCCAGAAGTAATCTGGCTTCACCACAGTGTTCTTTCAGTGAACGAGTGTTATAGCTAGTCTGTCATGCCTGTAGTGAAATGTTTAATAAGTCTTATATGAAGAGGTTTCAAACAGCCGCCAGCAAGCCGGGTTTAGCACAGTGTCCTTTAACTGTAAGTAAGTGAGAGCCATTCTGTATGGCATATACTTAAATGTTAGACAGGTCTTATATGAAGATGTTCCTAAATAGAATCCAACAAGATGTGTTCAGGACAGAATAATTTCATCATAAGATAGTGACAGCCGTTTAGTATGGCATATACTGAAATGCTGAAAAGGACTGAAATGAAGATCTTCCTTAACAGTAAAACCAAGCCACTTTCACCATAGTGTTCTTTCATTGAATGGATGTAATAGATATTCTGTCATGCCTGTAGTTAAATGTTCAATAGGTCTTACATAAAAATACTCCTAATAATCTACCTGAAAGCTATTAAACACAACCTTCTTTCCTCGTAAGAAGGGTATGGCCATGCTGTATGCCACATACTGAAATGCTTGAAAAGCTTTATACGAAGATGTTCCTCAACAGTTACAAGAAAACTGCTTTCATCCCTGTGTTCGTTCAATGAGTGAATGTTTAGAGATTCTGTCATTCCTGCAAAGGAATGTTTAATAAGTCTTACATGAAGATGTTTCTAAACAGCTACAAGGAAATTTTTTTAAATATAGTGTTATTACATTGAATAAACATTAAAGACATCCTGTCATGACTGTAGGCAAATGTCTGATAAGACTTGAGCAAAATATTAATAAACAATTACTTGCAAGCTGGGTTCATCACAGTATTCTTTCCTGGCTATGGAGATGATAGCCATTCTGTATGGCATAAAGTGATATGTTTGAAGAGCCTTTGATTTATATTCTTAAACAGCTAACAAGCAAGATGGTTTCTTCACAGTGTTCTTTCAGTGAATGAATGTTCTAGATATTGTCACATCTGTGGTGAAATATTTGATATATGATGTTCCTAAACAGCTACCCATAAACTGGATTCAGCATGTGTTCTTTCCTTTTGTGCAAATGATAGTCGCTCTGTGTGGAATATACTTAAGTATTTGAAGTGTATTATGTGCAGATGTTCCTAAACAGTGAAAAGAAGATGGTTTTTGCATAATTTTCTTTCAGATAACAAATGTTATAGACATTGTCACATCTGTAGTCAAATGTTTGATATGATTTATGTGAAAATATCCCTAAACAGCTACCTGTTGGCTTGATTAAGCACAATGCTCTTTCATTGTAAGAAAGTGATAGCTGTTCCATGTGGCATATACTGAAATGTTTGAAATGTCATCTGTGAAGATGTTCCTTAAGAGCTACTTGCTGGGTGTTTTCAAGACAATGTTCTTTCAGTGAATGGATGTTGTAGATAGTCTATCACACCCGTAGTGAAATGCTGGATAAGTTTTATGAAGATGTCCCTAAGTAGCTACAAGCAAAATGGTTTCACAACAGTGTTCTTACAGACATTGAAGGTTATAGATATTCTGTCATGCCTGTAGTGAAATGTTTGATAAGACTTGCATGAACACTTACATGAAGATGTTTCTAAACAGCCACAAGCAAGCTTTTTCAACACAGTATTTCATTGAATGAATGTAATAATTATCACATTGTGGCTGCAGAGAAACGTTTGATAAGACACACACAAAATGTTCATAAATAGCATGTGCCAGCTGGTTGCATCACAATGTTGTTTAATTTAATGGAAGTGATCATCATTCTGTATAGCATATGATGTGTTTGAATAGCCTTATATAAAGATATTCCTAAACACTTATGAGCAATCTGGTTTCACCAGAGTGTGTTCCTCAGTGAAGGAATCTTACAGAGATTCTGTCAGAGCAGTAGTGACATGTTTGGTGTTTTGTATGAAGAAACCCTAAATGGCTTCCTGCAAGATGAGTTCAACACAGTGTTATTTCATTTTAAGAAAATGATAGTCATTCTGTTTGGCATAAACTGAAATATTAGAAAAGCCTTATATCAAGAGGTTCCTAATTAGCTACCAGCAATCTGGCTTCACAATAGTGTTCTTTCATTGAATGGATGTAATAGATACTTTGTAGTGAAATGTATGATAAGTCTCTTATGAAAAGGTTCCTAAACAGCTGCCTGCAATCTGGCTTCAGCACATTATATCATTGTCTCAAAGTGATATTCATTCAGTATGTCTTATATGGAAACGCTTGAAATGGTGAACATGAAGAAGTTTCTAAATATATACAAGCAAGATTGTTTCTCCACAGTTTTCTTTCAGTGACTGAATGTTATGTATAGTCTGTCACGACTATTGTAAAATGTTTGATGAGTCTTATGTAAAAACGTTCCTAGATAGCTATCTGTGAGCTCTATTTAGCACAGTGTTCTTTCATTGTAGGAAAATGATACCCATTCATTATGGCATATACTGAAATGTGAGAAATGTCTCAAATACAAATGTTCCTAATAATAGCTTCAAGATGCTTTCACCACAGAGTTCTTTCAGTGAAACAATATTGCAGATATTCTGTGACACTTGTAGTGAAGTGTTAGTTAAAACTTACTTGCAAGCTGGATTCAGCACAGTGTTTCTTTCATTGTTTGAAACTCATATTCAATCAGAACAGCAAATATTGAAATGGTTATAATGACTAATATGAAGAGGATCCTTAATGGCTGCAAGTAAGATGGTTTCACCACAGTTTTCTCTCAGTGAACAAATGCTATATATATTCTGTCCCGCATGCAATGAAATGTTTGTTAAGTCTTATATGAACATGTTCCTAAACAGCTACCCGCAAACTGGGCTTAGAACAGTGTTCTCACACTGTTAGTAATTGATAGGTCATCTGTAGGGCATATGCTGAAATGTTTGAAATGTCTTATGTGAATATGCCCCTAAACAGCTGTAAGCACATTTGTTTCACCAGAGTTCCTTTAGTGTCTGAATCTTATGGATATTTTTCAAGTCTGTAGTGTAATTTTTTAAGTATTTTATGAAGTTCTTCCTAAACAGATACTAGGAAACAAGGGTTCAGCTCATCCTTCTTTCCTTGAGTGAATATTAAAATCATTCTGTCATGACCATAGCGCAATATTTGTTAAGACTTATAAAAAGATATTTCTAAAAGACAACTTTCCAGCTGGGTTCTTAACATTGTTCTTTCATTTTATGGAAGTGATAACCATTCTGGATGGAATACACTGAAATGTTTGAAAAGACTTGTATGAAGATACTCCTAAATAGCTACAAGCAATCTGGTTACACCACAGTGTTCTTTCATTTAATAAACTTTATATATAGTCTCCTATAGCTGTAGTGAAATGTTTTATATCATGTATGAAAATGTTCCTACAGCTACCTGCAAGCTGGGATCAGCACACTGACTTTTCATTGTAATAAAGTGATAGTTACTTTGTATGGCATACACTGAAATGTCAGAAAAGACTTATATGAGTGTATTTCTAAAGAGATACAAGCAAGCTGGTTTCACAATAGTGATCTTTCATTGAATTAATGTAATAGATATTCTGTCGCACATGTTGTGAAATGTTCAATAAATCTTACATGAAAATGTTACTATAAGTCTACCTGAAAGCTGAGTTAAGTACAATGTTTTTTCATTTTAAGAAAGTATAGCTGTTCTCTATGGCTCATACTGAAATGCTAGAAAAGACTTACATGAAGATGTTCCTTAAAAGCTACAAGGAAGTTGGTTTCACCACAGCATTCTTTCAATGAGTGAATGTTATAGATATTCCATCATGCCCGTAGTGAAATGTTTGATAGGACTTATTTGAAGATTCCCCTAAAGAGCTGCAAGCAAGGTGTTTTCACCACAGTGTTCATTCAGAAAATGACTGTTATACGTATTCTGTCATGCCTCAAGAGAACTATTTGATGTCTTATGTGAGAGTGTTCCTGAACAGCTACAAGCAAGCTTTTTCAACATAGTGTGGTTTCCTTGAATGAATGTTATGGATATCATGTTGCGGCTGTAGAGAAACGTTTGATAAGACATAAATGAAATGCTCATAAAGAGCCACTGGTTTCATCAGAACGTTCTTTCTGGATATGGAAGTGATAGCCATTCTGTAGGCATAATGAAGTGTTTGAAGAGCCTTATACGAAGACATTCCCAAGGCGCCAGAAGTAATCTGGCTTCACCACAGTGTTCTTTCAGTGAACGAGTGTTATAGCTAGTCTGTCATGCCTGTAGTGAAATGTTTAATAAGTCTTATATGAAGAGGTTTCAAACAGCCGCCAGCAAGCCGGGTTTAGCACAGTGTCCTTTAACTGTAAGTAAGTGAGAGCCATTCTGTATGGCATATACTTAAATGTTAGAGAGGTCTTATATGAAGATGTTCCTAAATAGAATCCAACAAGATGTGTTCAGGACAGAATAATTTCATCATAAGATAGTGACAGCCGTTTAGTATGGCATATACTGAAATGCTGAAAAGGACTGAAATGAAGATCTTCCTTAACAGTAAAACCAAGCCACTTTCACCATAGTGTTCTTTCATTGAATGGATGTAATAGATATTCTGTCATGCCTGTAGTTAAATGTTCAATAGGTCTTACATAAAAATACTCCTAATAATCTACCTGAAAGCTATGAAACACAAACTTCTTTCCTCGTAAGAAGGGTATGGCCATGCTGTATGCCATATACTGAAATGCTTGAAAAGCTTTATACGAAGATGTTCCTCAACAGTTACAAGAAAACTGCTTTCATCCCTGTGTTCGTTCAATGAGTGAATGTTTAGAGATTCTGTCATTCCTGCAAAGGAATGTTTAATATAAGTCTCACATGAAGATGTTTCTAAACAGCTACAAGGAAATTTTTTTAAATATAGTGTTATTACGTTGAATAAACATTAAAGACATCCTGTCATGACTGTAGGCAAATGTCTGATAAGACTTGAGCAAGATATTAATAAACAATTACTTGCAAGCTGGGTTCATCACAGTATTCTTTCCTGGCTATGGAGATGATAGCCATTCTGTATGGCATAAAGTGATATGTTTGAAGAGCCTTTGATTTATATTCTTAAACAGCTAACAAGCAAGATGGTTTCTTCACAGTGTTCTTTCAGTGAATGAATGTTCTAGATATTGTCACATCTGTGGTGAAATATTTGATATATGATGTTCCTAAACAGCTACCTATAAACTGGATTCAGCATGTGTTCTTTCCTTTTGTGCAAATGATAGTCGCTCTGTGTGGAATATACTTAAGTATTTGAAGTGTATTATGTGCAGATGTTCCTAAACAGTGAAAAGAAGATGGTTTCTGCATAATTTTCTTTCAGATAACAAATGTTATAGACATTGTCACATCTGTAGTCAAATGTTTGATATGATTTATGTGAAAATATCCCTAAACAGCTACCTGTTGGCTTGATTAAGCACAATGCTGTTTCATTGTAAGAAAGTGATAGCTGTTCCATGTGGCATATACTGAAATGTTTGAAATGTCATCTGTGAAGATGTTCCTTAAGAGCTACTTGCTGGGTGTTTTCAAGACAATGTTCTTTCAGTGAATGGATGTTGTAGATAGTCTATCACACCCGTAGTGAAATGCTGGATAAGTTTTATGAAGATGTCCCTAAGTAGCTACAAGCAAAATGGTTTCACAACAGTGTTCTTACAGACATTGAAGGTTATAGATATTCTGTCATGCCTGTAGTGAAATGTTTGATAAGACTTGCATGAACACTTACATGAAGATGTTTCTAAACAGCCACAAGCAAGCTTTTTCAACACAGTATTTCATTGAATGAATGTAATAATTATCACATTGTGGCTGCAGAGAAACGTTTGATAAGACACACACAAAATGTTCATAAATAGCATGTGCCAGCTGGTTGCATCACAATGTTGTTTAATTTAATGGAAGTGATCATCATTCTGTATAGCATATGATGTGTTTGAATAGCCTTATATAAAGATATTCCTAAACACTTATGAGCAATCTGGTTTCACCAGAGTGTGTTCCTCAGTGAAGGAATCTTACAGAGATTCTGTCAGAGCAGTAGTGACATGTTTGGTGTTTTGTATGAAGAAACCCTAAATGGCTTCCTGCAAGATGAGTTCAACACAGTGTTATTTCATTTTAAGAAAATGATAGTCATTCTGTTTGGCATAAACTGAAATATTAGAAAAGCCTTATATCAAGAGGTTCCTAATTAGCTACCAGCAATCTGGCTTCACAATAGTGTTCTTTCATTGAATGGATGTAATAGATACTTTGTAGTGAAATGTATGATAAGTCTCTTATGAAAAGGTTCCTAAACAGCTGCCTGCAATCTGGCTTCAGCACATTATATCATTGTCTCAAAGTGATATTCATTCAGTATGTCTTATATGGAAACGCTTGAAATGGTGAACATGAAGAAGTTTCTAAATATATACAAGCAAGATTGTTTCTCCACAGTTTTCTTTCAGTGACTGAATGTTATGTATAGTCTGTCACGACTATTGTAAAATGTTTGATGAGTCTTATGTAAAAACGTTCCTAGATAGCTATCTGTGAGCTCTATTTAGCACAGTGTTCTTTCATTGTAGGAAAATGATACCCATTCATTATGGCATATACTGAAATGTGAGAAATGTCTCAAATACAAATGTTCCTAATAATAGCTTCAAGATGCTTTCACCACAGAGTTCTTTCAGTGAAACAATATTGCAGATATTCTGTGACACTTGTAGTGAAGTGTTAGTTAAAACTTACTTGCAAGCTGGATTCAGCACAGTGTTTCTTTCATTGTTTGAAACTCATATTCAATCAGAACAGCAAATATTGAAATGGTTATAATGACTAATATGAAGAGGATCCTTAATGGCTGCAAGTAAGATGGTTTCACCACAGTTTTCTCTCAGTGAACAAATGCTATATATATTCTGTCCCGCATGCAATGAAATGTTTGTTAAGTCTTATATGAACATGTTCCTAAACAGCTACCCGCAAACTGGGCTTAGAACAGTGTTCTCACACTGTTAGTAATTGATAGGTCATCTGTAGGGCATATGCTGAAATGTTTGAAATGTCTTATGTGAATATGCCCCTAAACAGCTGTAAGCACATTTGTTTCACCAGAGTTCCTTTAGTGTCTGAATCTTATGGATATTTTTCAAGTCTGTAGTGTAATTTTTTAAGTATTTTATGAAGTTCTTCCTAAACAGATACTAGGAAACAAGGGTTCAGCTCATCCTTCTTTCCTTGAGTGAATATTAAAATCATTCTGTCATGACCATAGCGCAATATTTGTTAAGACTTATAAAAAGATATTTCTAAAAGACAACTTTCCAGCTGGGTTCTTAACATTGTTCTTTCATTTTATGGAAGTGATAACCATTCTGGATGGAATACACTGAAATGTTTGAAAAGACTTGTATGAAGATACTCCTAAATAGCTACAAGCAATCTGGTTACACCACAGTGTTCTTTCATTTAATAAACTTTATATATAGTCTCCTATAGCTGTAGTGAAATGTTTTATATCATATATGAAAATGTTCCTACAGCTACCTGCAAGCTGGGATCAGCACACTGACTTTTCATTGTAATAAAGTGATAGTTACTTTGTATGGCATACACTGAAATGTCAGAAAAGACTTATATGAGTGTATTTCTAAAGAGATACAAGCAAGCTGGTTTCACAATAGTGATCTTTCATTGAATTAATGTAATAGATATTCTGTCGCACATGTTGTGAAATGTTCAATAAATCTTACATGAAAATGTTACTATAAGTCTACCTGAAAGCTGAGTTAAGTACAATGTTTTTTCATTTTAAGAAAGTATAGCTGTTCTCTATGGCTCATACTGAAATGCTAGAAAAGACTTACATGAAGATGTTCCTTAAAAGCTACAAGGAAGTTGGTTTCACCACAGCATTCTTTCAATGAGTGAATGTTATAGATATTCCATCATGCCCGTAGTGAAATGTTTGATAGGACTTATTTGAAGATTCCCCTAAAGAGCTGCAAGCAAGGTGTTTTCACCACAGTGTTCATTCAGAAAATGACTGTTATACGTATTCTGTCATGCCTCAAGAGAACTATTTGATGTCTTATGTGAGAGTGTTCCTGAACAGCTACAAGCAAGCTTTTTCAACATAGTGTGGTTTCCATGAATGAATGTTATGGATATCATGTTGCGGCTGTAGAGAAACGTTTGATAAGACATAAATGAAATGCTCATAAAGAGCCACTGGTTTCATCAGAACGTTCTTTCTGGATATGGAAGTGATAGCCATTCTGTAGGCATAATGAAGTGTTTGAAGAGCCTTATACGAAGACATTCCCAAGGCGCCAGAAGTAACCTGGCTTCACCACAGTGTTCTTTCAGTGAACGAGTGTTATAGCTAGTCTGTCATGCCTGTAGTGAAATGTTTAATAAGTCTTATATGAAGAGGTTTCAAACAGCCGCCAGCAAGCCGGGTTTAGCACAGTGTCCTTTAACTGTAAGTAAGTGAGAGCCATTCTGTATGGCATATACTTAAATGTTAGACAGGTCTTATATGAAGATGTTCCTAAATAGAATCCAACAAGATGTGTTCAGGACAGAATAATTTCATCATAAGATAGTGACAGCCGTTTAGTATGGCATATACTGAAATGCTGAAAAGGACTGAAATGAAGATCTTCCTTAACAGTAAAACCAAGCCACTTTCACCATAGTGTTCTTTCATTGAATGGATGTAATAGATATTCTGTCATGCCTGTAGTTAAATGTTCAATAGGTCTTACATAAAAATACTCCTAATAATCTACCTGAAAGCTATTAAACACAAACTTCTTTCCTCGTAAGAAGGGTATGGCCATGCTGTATGCCATATACTGAAATGCTTGAAAAGCTTTATACGAAGATGTTCCTCAACAGTTACAAGAAAACTGCTTTCATCCCTGTGTTCGTTCAATGAGTGAATGTTTAGAGATTCTGTCATTCCTGCAAAGGAATGTTTAATATAAGTCTCACATGAAGATGTTTCTAAACAGCTACAAGGAAATTTTTTTAAATATAGTGTTATTACGTTGAATAAACATTAAAGATATCCTGTCATGACTGTAGGCAAATGTCTGATAAGACTTGAGCAAAATATTAATAAACAATTACTTGCAAGCTGGGTTCATCACAGTATTCTTTTCTGGCTATGGAGATGATAGCCATTCTGTATGGCATAAAGTGATATGTTTGAAGAGCCTTTGATTTATATTCTTAAACAGCTAACAAGCAAGATGGTTTCTTCACAGTGTTCTTTCAGTGAATGAATGTTCTAGATATTGTCACATCTGTGGTGAAATATTTGATATATGATGTTCCTAAACAGCTACCCATAAACTGGATTCAGCATGTGTTCTTTCCTTTTGTGCAAATGATAGTCGCTCTGTGTGGAATATACTTAAGTATTTGAAGTGTATTATGTGCAGATGTTCCTAAACAGTGAAAAGAAGATGGTTTTTGCATAATTTTCTTTCAGATAACAAATGTTGTAGACATTGTCACATCTGTAGTCAAATGTTTGATATGATTTATGTGAAAATATCCCTAAACAGCTACCTGTTGGCTTGATTAAGCACAATGCTCTTTCATTGTAAGAAAGTGATAGCTGTTCCATGTGGCATATACTGAAATGTTTGAAATGTCATCTGTGAAGATGTTCCTTAAGAGCTACTTGCTGGGTGTTTTCAAGACAATGTTCTTTCAGTGAATGGATGTTGTAGATAGTCTATCACACCCGTAGTGAAATGCTGGATAAGTTTTATGAAGATGTCCCTAAGTAGCTACAAGCAAAATGGTTTCACAACAGTGTTCTTACAGACATTGAAGGTTATAGATATTCTGTCATGCCTGTAGTGAAATGTTTGATAAGACTTGCATGAACACTTACATGAAGATGTTTCTAAACAGCCACAAGCAAGCTTTTTCAACACAGTATTTCATTGAATGAATGTAATAATTATCACATTGTGGCTGCAGAGAAACGTTTGATAAGACACACACAAAATGTTCATAAATAGCATGTGCCAGCTGGTTGCATCACAATGTTGTTTAATTTAATGGAAGTGATCATCATTCTGTATAGCATATGATGTGTTTGAATAGCCTTATATAAAGATATTCCTAAAAACTTATGAGCAATCTGGTTTCACCAGAGTGTGTTCCTCAGTGAAGGAATCTTACAGAGATTCTGTCAGAGCAGTAGTGACATGTTTGGTGTTTTGTATGAAGAAACCCTAAATGGCTTCCTGCAAGATGAGTTCAACACAGTGTTATTTCATTTTAAGAAAATGATAGTCATTCTGTTTGGCATAAACTGAAATATTAGAAAAGCCTTATATCAAGAGGTTCCTAATTAGCTACCAGCAATCTGGCTTCACAATAGTGTTCTTTCATTGAATGGATGTAATAGATACTTTGTAGTGAAATGTATGATAAGTCTCTTATGAAAAGGTTCCTAAACAGCTGCCTGCAATCTGGCTTCAGCACATTATATCATTGTCTCAAAGTGATATTCATTCAGTATGTCTTATATGGAAACGCTTGAAATGGTGAACATGAAGAAGTTTCTAAATATATACAAGCAAGATTGTTTCTCCACAGTTTTCTTTCAGTGACTGAATGTTATGTATAGTCTGTCACGACTATTGTAAAATGTTTGATGAGTCTTATGTAAAAACGTTCCTAGATAGCTATCTGTGAGCTCTATTTAGCACAGTGTTCTTTCATTGTAGGAAAATGATACCCATTCATTATGGCATATACTGAAATGTGAGAAATGTCTCCAATACAAATGTTCCTAATAATAGCTTCAAGATGCTTTCACCACAGAGTTCTTTCAGTGAAACAATATTGCAGATATTCTGTGACACTTGTAGTGAAGTGTTAGTTAAAACTTACTTGCAAGCTGGATTCAGCACAGTGTTTCTTTCATTGTTTGAAACTCATATTCAATCAGAACAGCAAATATTGAAATGGTTATAATGACTAATATGAAGAGGATCCTTAATGGCTGCAAGTAAGATGGTTTCACCACAGTTTTCTCTCAGTGAACAAATGCTATATATATTCTGTCCCGCATGCAATGAAATGTTTGTTAAGTCTTATATGAACATGTTCCTAAACAGCTACCCGCAAACTGGGCTTAGAACAGTGTTCTCACACTGTTAGTAATTGATAGGTCATCTGTAGGGCATATGCTGAAATGTTTGAAATGTCTTATGTGAATATGCCCCTAAACAGCTGTAAGCACATTTGTTTCACCAGAGTTCCTTTAGTGTCTGAATCTTATGGATATTTTTCAAGTCTGTAGTGTAATTTTTTAAGTATTTTATGAAGTTCTTCCTAAACAGATACTAGGAAACAAGGGTTCAGCTCATCCTTCTTTCCTTGAGTGAATATTAAAATCATTCTGTCATGACCATAGCGCAATATTTGTTAAGACTTATAAAAAGATATTTCTAAAAAAACAACTTTCCAGCTGGGTTCTTAACATTGTTCTTTCATTTTATGGAAGTGATAACCATTCTGGATGGAATACACTGAAATGTTTGAAAAGACTTGTATGAAGATACTCCTAAATAGCTACAAGCAATCTGGTTACACCACAGTGTTCTTTCATTTAATAAACTTTATATATAGTCTCCTATAGCTGTAGTGAAATGTTTTATATCATATATGAAAATGTTCCTACAGCTACCTGCAAGCTGGGATCAGCACACTGACTTTTCATTGTAATAAAGTGATAGTTACTTTGTATGGCATACACTGAAATGTCAGAAAAGACTTATATGAGTGTATTTCTAAAGAGATACAAGCAAGCTGGTTTCACAATAGTGATCTTTCATTGAATTAATGTAATAGATATTCTGTCGCACATGTTGTGAAATGTTCAATAAATCTTACATGAAAATGTTACTATAAGTCTACCTGAAAGCTGAGTTAAGTACAATGTTTTTTCATTTTAAGAAAGTATAGCTGTTCTCTATGGCTCATACTGAAATGCTAGAAAAGACTTACATGAAGATGTTCCTTAAAAGCTACAAGGAAGTTGGTTTCACCACAGCATTCTTTCAATGAGTGAATGTTATAGATATTCCATCATGCCCGTAGTGAAATGTTTGATAGGACTTATTTGAAGATTCCCCTAAAGAGCTGCAAGCAAGGTGTTTTCACCACAGTGTTCATTCAGAAAATGACTGTTATACGTATTCTGTCATGCCTCAAGAGAACTATTTGATGTCTTATGTGAGAGTGTTCCTGAACAGCTACAAGCAAGCTTTTTCAACATAGTGTGGTTTCCATGAATGAATGTTATGGATATCATGTTGCGGCTGTAGAGAAACGTTTGATAAGACATAAATGAAATGCTCATAAAGAGCCACTGGTTTCATCAGAACGTTCTTTCTGGATATGGAAGTGATAGCCATTCTGTAGGCATAATGAAGTGTTTGAAGAGCCTTATACGAAGACATTCCCAAGGCGCCAGAAGTAACCTGGCTTCACCACAGTGTTCTTTCAGTGAACGAGTGTTATAGCTAGTCTGTCATGCCTGTAGTGAAATGTTTAATAAGTCTTATATGAAGAGGTTTCAAACAGCCGCCAGCAAGCCGGGTTTAGCACAGTGTCCTTTAACTGTAAGTAAGTGAGAGCCATTCTGTATGGCATATACTTAAATGTTAGACAGGTCTTATATGAAGATGTTCCTAAATAGAATCCAACAAGATGTGTTCAGGACAGAATAATTTCATCATAAGATAGTGACAGCCGTTTAGTATGGCATATACTGAAATGCTGAAAAGGACTGAAATGAAGATCTTCCTTAACAGTAAAACCAAGCCACTTTCACCATAGTGTTCTTTCATTGAATGGATGTAATAGATATTCTGTCATGCCTGTAGTTAAATGTTCAATAGGTCTTACATAAAAATACTCCTAATAATCTACCTGAAAGCTATTAAACACAAACTTCTTTCCTCGTAAGAAGGGTATGGCCATGCTGTATGCCATATACTGAAATGCTTGAAAAGCTTTATACGAAGATGTTCCTCAACAGTTACAAGAAAACTGCTTTCATCCCTGTGTTCGTTCAATGAGTGAATGTTTAGAGATTCTGTCATTCCTGCAAAGGAATGTTTAATATAAGTCTCACATGAAGATGTTTCTAAACAGCTACAAGGAAATTTTTTTAAATATAGTGTTATTACGTTGAATAAACATTAAAGATATCCTGTCATGACTGTAGGCAAATGTCTGATAAGACTTGAGCAAAATATTAATAAACAATTACTTGCAAGCTGGGTTCATCACAGTATTCTTTTCTGGCTATGGAGATGATAGCCATTCTGTATGGCATAAAGTGATATGTTTGAAGAGCCTTTGATTTATATTCTTAAACAGCTAACAAGCAAGATGGTTTCTTCACAGTGTTCTTTCAGTGAATGAATGTTCTAGATATTGTCACATCTGTGGTGAAATATTTGATATATGATGTTCCTAAACAGCTACCCATAAACTGGATTCAGCATGTGTTCTTTCCTTTTGTGCAAATGATAGTCGCTCTGTGTGGAATATACTTAAGTATTTGAAGTGTATTATGTGCAGATGTTCCTAAACAGTGAAAAGAAGATGGTTTTTGCATAATTTTCTTTCAGATAACAAATGTTGTAGACATTGTCACATCTGTAGTCAAATGTTTGATATGATTTATGTGAAAATATCCCTAAACAGCTACCTGTTGGCTTGATTAAGCACAATGCTCTTTCATTGTAAGAAAGTGATAGCTGTTCCATGTGGCATATACTGAAATGTTTGAAATGTCATCTGTGAAGATGTTCCTTAAGAGCTACTTGCTGGGTGTTTTCAAGACAATGTTCTTTCAGTGAATGGATGTTGTAGATAGTCTATCACACCCGTAGTGAAATGCTGGATAAGTTTTATGAAGATGTCCCTAAGTAGCTACAAGCAAAATGGTTTCACAACAGTGTTCTTACAGACATTGAAGGTTATAGATATTCTGTCATGCCTGTAGTGAAATGTTTGATAAGACTTGCATGAACACTTACATGAAGATGTTTCTAAACAGCCACAAGCAAGCTTTTTCAACACAGTATTTCATTGAATGAATGTAATAATTATCACATTGTGGCTGCAGAGAAACGTTTGATAAGACACACACAAAATGTTCATAAATAGCATGTGCCAGCTGGTTGCATCACAATGTTGTTTAATTTAATGGAAGTGATCATCATTCTGTATAGCATATGATGTGTTTGAATAGCCTTATATAAAGATATTCCTAAACACTTATGAGCAATCTGGTTTCACCAGAGTGTGTTCCTCAGTGAAGGAATCTTACAGAGATTCTGTCAGAGCAGTAGTGACATGTTTGGTGTTTTGTATGAAGAAACCCTAAATGGCTTCCTGCAAGATGAGTTCAACACAGTGTTATTTCATTTTAAGAAAATGATAGTCATTCTGTTTGGCATAAACTGAAATATTAGAAAAGCCTTATATCAAGAGGTTCCTAATTAGCTACCAGCAATCTGGCTTCACAATAGTGTTCTTTCATTGAATGGATGTAATAGATACTTTGTAGTGAAATGTATGATAAGTCTCTTATGAAAAGGTTCCTAAACAGCTGCCTGCAATCTGGCTTCAGCACATTATATCATTGTCTCAAAGTGATATTCATTCAGTATGTCTTATATGGAAACGCTTGAAATGGTGAACATGAAGAAGTTTCTAAATATATACAAGCAAGATTGTTTCTCCACAGTTTTCTTTCAGTGACTGAATGTTATGTATAGTCTGTCACGACTATTGTAAAATGTTTGATGAGTCTTATGTAAAAACGTTCCTAGATAGCTATCTGTGAGCTCTATTTAGCACAGTGTTCTTTCATTGTAGGAAAATGATACCCATTCATTATGGCATATACTGAAATGTGAGAAATGTCTCAAATACAAATGTTCCTAATAATAGCTTCAAGATGCTTTCACCACAGAGTTCTTTCAGTGAAACAATATTGCAGATATTCTGTGACACTTGTAGTGAAGTGTTAGTTAAAACTTACTTGCAAGCTGGATTCAGCACAGTGTTTCTTTCATTGTTTGAAACTCATATTCAATCAGAACAGCAAATATTGAAATGGTTATAATGACTAATATGAAGAGGATCCTTAATGGCTGCAAGTAAGATGGTTTCACCACAGTTTTCTCTCAGTGAACAAATGCTATATATATTCTGTCCCGCATGCAATGAAATGTTTGTTAAGTCTTATATGAACATGTTCCTAAACAGCTACCCGCAAACTGGGCTTAGAACAGTGTTCTCACACTGTTAGTAATTGATAGGTCATCTGTAGGGCATATGCTGAAATGTTTGAAATGTCTTATGTGAATATGCCCCTAAACAGCTGTAAGCACATTTGTTTCACCAGAGTTCCTTTAGTGTCTGAATCTTATGGATATTTTTCAAGTCTGTAGTGTAATTTTTTAAGTATTTTATGAAGTTCTTCCTAAACAGATACTAGGAAACAAGGGTTCAGCTCATCCTTCTTTCCTTGAGTGAATATTAAAATCATTCTGTCATGACCATAGCGCAATATTTGTTAAGACTTATAAAAAGATATTTCTAAAAAAACAACTTTCCAGCTGGGTTCTTAACATTGTTCTTTCATTTTATGGAAGTGATAACCATTCTGGATGGAATACACTGAAATGTTTGAAAAGACTTGTATGAAGATACTCCTAAATAGCTACAAGCAATCTGGTTACACCACAGTGTTCTTTCATTTAATAAACTTTATATATAGTCTCCTATAGCTGTAGTGAAATGTTTTATATCATATATGAAAATGTTCCTACAGCTACCTGCAAGCTGGGATCAGCACACTGACTTTTCATTGTAATAAAGTGATAGTTACTTTGTATGGCATACACTGAAATGTCAGAAAAGACTTATATGAGTGTATTTCTAAAGAGATACAAGCAAGCTGGTTTCACAATAGTGATCTTTCATTGAATTAATGTAATAGATATTCTGTCGCACATGTTGTGAAATGTTCAATAAATCTTACATGAAAATGTTACTATAAGTCTACCTGAAAGCTGAGTTAAGTACAATGTTTTTTCATTTTAAGAAAGTATAGCTGTTCTCTATGGCTCATACTGAAATGCTAGAAAAGACTTACATGAAGATGTTCCTTAAAAGCTACAAGGAAGTTGGTTTCACCACAGCATTCTTTCAATGAGTGAATGTTATAGATATTCCATCATGCCCGTAGTGAAATGTTTGATAGGACTTATTTGAAGATTCCCCTAAAGAGCTGCAAGCAAGGTGTTTTCACCACAGTGTTCATTCAGAAAATGAATGTTATACGTATTCTGTCATGCCTCAAGAGAACTATTTGATGTCTTATGTGAGAGTGTTCCTGAACAGCTACAAGCAAGCTTTTTCAACATAGTGTGGTTTCCTTGAATGAATGTTATGGATATCATGTTGCGGCTGTAGAGAAACGTTTGATAAGACATAAATGAAATGCTCATAAAGAGCCACTGGTTTCATCAGAACGTTCTTTCTGGATATGGAAGTGATAGCCATTCTGTAGGCATAATGAAGTGTTTGAAGAGCCTTATACGAAGACATTCCCAAGGCGCCAGAAGTAATCTGGCTTCACCACAGTGTTCTTTCAGTGAACGAGTGTTATAGCTAGTCTGTCATGCCTGTAGTGAAATGTTTAATAAGTCTTATATGAAGAGGTTTCAAACAGCCGCCAGCAAGCCGGGTTTAGCACAGTGTCCTTTAACTGTAAGTAAGTGAGAGCCATTCTGTATGGCATATACTTAAATGTTAGAGAGGTCTTATATGAAGATGTTCCTAAATAGAATCCAACAAGATGTGTTCAGGACAGAATAATTTCATCATAAGATAGTGACAGCCGTTTAGTATGGCATATACTGAAATGCTGAAAAGGACTGAAATGAAGATCTTCCTTAACAGTAAAACCAAGCCACTTTCACCATAGTGTTCTTTCATTGAATGGATGTAATAGATATTCTGTCATGCCTGTAGTTAAATGTTCAATAGGTCTTACATAAAAATACTCCTAATAATCTACCTGAAAGCTATTAAACACAAACTTCTTTCCTTGTAAGAAGGGTATGGCCATGCTGTATGCCACATACTGAAATGCTTGAAAAGCTTTATACGAAGATGTTCCTCAACAGTTACAAGAAAACTGCTTTCATCCCTGTGTTCGTTCAATGAGTGAATGTTTAGAGATTCTGTCATTCCTGCAAAGGAATGTTTAATAAGTCTTACATGAAGATGTTTCTAAACAGCTACAAGGAAATTTTTTTAAATATAGTGTTATTACATTGAATAAACATTAAAGACATCCTGTCATGACTGTAGGCAAATGTCTGATAAGACTTGAGCAAAATATTAATAAACAATTACTTGCAAGCTGGGTTCATCACAGTATTCTTTCCTGGCTATGGAGATGATAGCCATTCTGTATGGCATAAAGTGATATGTTTGAAGAGCCTTTGATTTATATTCTTAAACAGCTAACAAGCAAGATGGTTTCTTCACAGTGTTCTTTCAGTGAATGAATGTTCTAGATATTGTCACATCTGTGGTGAAATATTTGATATATGATGTTCCTAAACAGCTACCTATAAACTGGATTCAGCATGTGTTCTTTCATTTTGTGAAAATGATAGTCGCTCTGTGTGGAATATACTTAAGTATTTGAAGTGTATTATGTGCAGATGTTCCTAAACAGTGAAAAGAAGATGGTTTTTGCATAATTTTCTTTCAGATAACAAATGTTATAGACATTGTCACATCTGTAGTCAAATGTTTGATATGATTTATGTGAAAATATCCCTAAACAGCTACCTGTTGGCTTGATTAAGCACAATGCTCTTTCATTGTAAGAAAGTGATAGCTGTTCCATGTGGCATATACTGAAATGTTTGAAATGTCATCTGTGAAGATGTTCCTTAAGAGCTACTTGCTGGGTGTTTTCAAGACAATGTTCTTTCAGTGAATGGATGTTGTAGATAGTCTGTCACACCCGTAGTGAAATGCTGGATAAGTTTTATGAAGATGTCCCTAAGTAGCTACAAGCAAAATGGTTTCACAACAGTGTTCTTACAGACATTGAAGGTTATAGATATTCTGTCATGCCTGTAGTGAAATGTTTGATAAGACTTGCATGAACACTTACATGAAGATGTTTCTAAACAGCCACAAGCAAGCTTTTTCAACACAGTATTTCATTGAATGAATGTAATAATTATCACATTGTGGCTGCAGAGAAACGTTTGATAAGACACACACAAAATGTTCATAAATAGCATGTGCCAGCTGGTTGCATCACAATGTTGTTTAATTTAATGGAAGTGATCATCATTCTGTATAGCATATGATGTGTTTGAATAGCCTTATATAAAGATATTCCTAAAAACTTATGAGCAATCTGGTTTCACCAGAGTGTGTTCCTCAGTGAAGGAATCTTACAGAGATTCTGTCAGAGCAGTAGTGACATGTTTGGTGTTTTGTATGAAGAAACCCTAAATGGCTTCCTGCAAGATGAGTTCAACACAGTGTTATTTCATTTTAAGAAAATGATAGTCATTCTGTTTGGCATAAACTGAAATATTAGAAAAGCCTTATATCAAGAGGTTCCTAATTAGCTACCAGCAATCTGGCTTCACAATAGTGTTCTTTCATTGAATGGATGTAATAGATACTTTGTAGTGAAATGTATGATAAGTCTCTTATGAAAAGGTTCCTAAACAGCTGCCTGCAATCTGGCTTCAGCACATTATATCATTGTCTCAAAGTGATATTCATTCAGTATGTCTTATATGGAAACGCTTGAAATGGTGAACATGAAGAAGTTTCTAAATATATACAAGCAAGATTGTTTCTCCACAGTTTTCTTTCAGTGACTGAATGTTATGTATAGTCTGTCACGACTATTGTAAAATGTTTGATGAGTCTTATGTAAAAACGTTCCTAGATAGCTATCTGTGAGCTCTATTTAGCACAGTGTTCTTTCATTGTAGGAAAATGATACCCATTCATTATGGCATATACTGAAATGTGAGAAATGTCTCAAATACAAATGTTCCTAATAATAGCTTCAAGATGCTTTCACCACAGAGTTCTTTCAGTGAAACAATATTGCAGATATTCTGTGACACTTGTAGTGAAGTGTTAGTTAAAACTTACTTGCAAGCTGGATTCAGCACAGTGTTTCTTTCATTGTTTGAAACTCATATTCAATCAGAACAGCAAATATTGAAATGGTTATAATGACTAATATGAAGAGGATCCTTAATGGCTGCAAGTAAGATGGTTTCACCACAGTTTTCTCTCAGTGAACAAATGCTATATATATTCTGTCCCGCATGCAATGAAATGTTTGTTAAGTCTTATATGAACATGTTCCTAAACAGCTACCCGCAAACTGGGCTTAGAACAGTGTTCTCACACTGTTAGTAATTGATAGGTCATCTGTAGGGCATATGCTGAAATGTTTGAAATGTCTTATGTGAATATGCCCCTAAACAGCTGTAAGCACATTTGTTTCACCAGAGTTCCTTTAGTGTCTGAATCTTATGGATATTTTTCAAGTCTGTAGTGTAATTTTTTAAGTATTTTATGAAGTTCTTCCTAAACAGATACTAGGAAACAAGGGTTCAGCTCATCCTTCTTTCCTTGAGTGAATATTAAAATCATTCTGTCATGACCATAGCGCAATATTTGTTAAGACTTATAAAAAGATATTTCTAAAAAAACAACTTTCCAGCTGGGTTCTTAACATTGTTCTTTCATTTTATGGAAGTGATAACCATTCTGGATGGAATACACTGAAATGTTTGAAAAGACTTGTATGAAGATACTCCTAAATAGCTACAAGCAATCTGGTTACACCACAGTGTTCTTTCATTTAATAAACTTTATATATAGTCTCCTATAGCTGTAGTGAAATGTTTTATATCATATATGAAAATGTTCCTACAGCTACCTGCAAGCTGGGATCAGCACACTGACTTTTCATTGTAATAAAGTGATAGTTACTTTGTATGGCATACACTGAAATGTCAGAAAAGACTTATATGAGTGTATTTCTAAAGAGATACAAGCAAGCTGGTTTCACAATAGTGATCTTTCATTGAATTAATGTAATAGATATTCTGTCGCACATGTTGTGAAATGTTCAATAAATCTTACATGAAAATGTTACTATAAGTCTACCTGAAAGCTGAGTTAAGTACAATGTTTTTTCATTTTAAGAAAGTATAGCTGTTCTCTATGGCTCATACTGAAATGCTAGAAAAGACTTACATGAAGATGTTCCTTAAAAGCTACAAGGAAGTTGGTTTCACCACAGCATTCTTTCAATGTGTGAATGTTATAGATATTCCATCATGCCCGTAGTGAAATGTTTGATAGGACTTATTTGAAGATTCCCCTAAAGAGCTGCAAGCAAGGTGTTTTCACCACAGTGTTCATTCAGAAAATGAATGTTATACGTATTCTGTCATGCCTCAAGAGAACTATTTGATGTCTTATGTGAGAGTGTTCCTGAACAGCTACAAGCAAGCTTTTTCAACATAGTGTGGTTTCCTTGAATGAATGTTATGGATATCATGTTGCGGCTGTAGAGAAACGTTTGATAAGACATAAATGAAATGCTCATAAAGAGCCACTGGTTTCATCAGAACGTTCTTTCTGGATATGGAAGTGATAGCCATTCTGTAGGCATAATGAAGTGTTTGAAGAGCCTTATACGAAGACATTCCCAAGGCGCCAGAAGTAATCTGGCTTCACCACAGTGTTCTTTCAGTGAACGAGTGTTATAGCTAGTCTGTCATGCCTGTAGTGAAATGTTTAATAAGTCTTATATGAAGAGGTTTCAAACAGCCGCCAGCAAGCCGGGTTTAGCACAGTGTCCTTTAACTGTAAGTAAGTGAGAGCCATTCTGTATGGCATATACTTAAATGTTAGAGAGGTCTTATATGAAGATGTTCCTAAATAGAATCCAACAAGATGTGTTCAGGACAGAATAATTTCATCATAAGATAGTGACAGCCGTTTAGTATGGCATATACTGAAATGCTGAAAAGGACTGAAATGAAGATCTTCCTTAACAGTAAAACCAAGCCACTTTCACCATAGTGTTCTTTCATTGAATGGATGTAATAGATATTCTGTCATGCCTGTAGTTAAATGTTCAATAGGTCTTACATAAAAATACTCCTAATAATCTACCTGAAAGCTATTAAACACAAACTTCTTTCCTTGTAAGAAGGGTATGGCCATGCTGTATGCCACATACTGAAATGCTTGAAAAGCTTTATACGAAGATGTTCCTCAACAGTTACAAGAAAACTGCTTTCATCCCTGTGTTCGTTCAATGAGTGAATGTTTAGAGATTCTGTCATTCCTGCAAAGGAATGTTTAATAAGTCTTACATGAAGATGTTTCTAAACAGCTACAAGGAAATTTTTTTAAATATAGTGTTATTACATTGAATAAACATTAAAGACATCCTGTCATGACTGTAGGCAAATGTCTGATAAGACTTGAGCAAAATATTAATAAACAATTACTTGCAAGCTGGGTTCATCACAGTATTCTTTCCTGGCTATGGAGATGATAGCCATTCTGTATGGCATAAAGTGATATGTTTGAAGAGCCTTTGATTTATATTCTTAAACAGCTAACAAGCAAGATGGTTTCTTCACAGTGTTCTTTCAGTGAATGAATGTTCTAGATATTGTCACATCTGTGGTGAAATATTTGATATATGATGTTCCTAAACAGCTACCTATAAACTGGATTCAGCATGTGTTCTTTCATTTTGTGAAAATGATAGTCGCTCTGTGTGGAATATACTTAAGTATTTGAAGTGTATTATGTGCAGATGTTCCTAAACAGTGAAAAGAAGATGGTTTTTGCATAATTTTCTTTCAGATAACAAATGTTATAGACATTGTCACATCTGTAGTCAAATGTTTGATATGATTTATGTGAAAATATCCCTAAACAGCTACCTGTTGGCTTGATTAAGCACAATGCTCTTTCATTGTAAGAAAGTGATAGCTGTTCCATGTGGCATATACTGAAATGTTTGAAATGTCATCTGTGAAGATGTTCCTTAAGAGCTACTTGCTGGGTGTTTTCAAGACAATGTTCTTTCAGTGAATGGATGTTGTAGATAGTCTATCACACCCGTAGTGAAATGCTGGATAAGTTTTATGAAGATGTCCCTGAGTAGCTACAAGCAAAATGGTTTCACAACAGTGTTCTTACAGACATTGAAGGTTATAGATATTCTGTCATGCCTGTAGTGAAATGTTTGATAAGACTTGCATGAACACTTACATGAAGATGTTTCTAAACAGCCACAAGCAAGCTTTTTCAACACAGTATTTCATTGAATGAATGTAATAATTATCACATTGTGGCTGCAGAGAAACGTTTGATAAGACACACACAAAATGTTCATAAATAGCATGTGCCAGCTGGTTGCATCACAATGTTGTTTAATTTAATGGAAGTGATCATCATTCTGTATAGCATATGATGTGTTTGAATAGCCTTATATAAAGATATTCCTAAAAACTTATGAGCAATCTGGTTTCACCAGAGTGTGTTCCTCAGTGAAGGAATCTTACAGAGATTCTGTCAGAGCAGTAGTGACATGTTTGGTGTTTTGTATGAAGAAACCCTAAATGGCTTCCTGCAAGATGAGTTCAACACAGTGTTATTTCATTTTAAGAAAATGATAGTCATTCTGTTTGGCATAAACTGAAATATTAGAAAAGCCTTATATCAAGAGGTTCCTAATTAGCTACCAGCAATCTGGCTTCACAATAGTGTTCTTTCATTGAATGGATGTAATAGATACTTTGTAGTGAAATGTATGATAAGTCTCTTATGAAAAGGTTCCTAAACAGCTGCCTGCAATCTGGCTTCAGCACATTATATCATTGTCTCAAAGTGATATTCATTCAGTATGTCTTATATGGAAACGCTTGAAATGGTGAACATGAAGAAGTTTCTAAATATATACAAGCAAGATTGTTTCTCCACAGTTTTCTTTCAGTGACTGAATGTTACGTATAGTCTGTCACGACTATTGTAAAATGTTTGATGAGTCTTATGTAAAAACGTTCCTAGATAGCTATCTGTGAGCTCTATTTAGCACAGTGTTCTTTCATTGTAGGAAAATGATACCCATTCATTATGGCATATACTGAAATGTGAGAAATGTCTCAAATACAAATGTTCCTAATAATAGCTTCAAGATGCTTTCACCACAGAGTTCTTTCAGTGAAACAATATTGCAGATATTCTGTGACACTTGTAGTGAAGTGTTAGTTAAAACTTACTTGCAAGCTGGATTCAGCACAGTGTTTCTTTCATTGTTTGAAACTCATATTCAATCAGAACAGCAAATATTGAAATGGTTATAATGACTAATATGAAGAGGATCCTTAATGGCTGCAAGTAAGATGGTTTCACCACAGTTTTCTCTCAGTGAACAAATGCTATATATATTCTGTCCCGCATGCAATGAAATGTTTGTTAAGTCTTATATGAACATGTTCCTAAACAGCTACCCGCAAACTGGGCTTAGAACAGTGTTCTCACACTGTTAGTAATTGATAGGTCATCTGTAGGGCATATGCTGAAATGTTTGAAATGTCTTATGTGAATATGCCCCTAAACAGCTGTAAGCACATTTGTTTCACCAGAGTTCCTTTAGTGTCTGAATCTTATGGATATTTTTCAAGTCTGTAGTGTAATTTTTTAAGTATTTTATGAAGTTCTTCCTAAACAGATACTAGGAAACAAGGGTTCAGCTCATCCTTCTTTCCTTGAGTGAATATTAAAATCATTCTGTCATGACCATAGCGCAATATTTGTTAAGACTTATAAAAAGATATTTCTAAAAAAACAACTTTCCAGCTGGGTTCTTAACATTGTTCTTTCATTTTATGGAAGTGATAACCATTCTGGATGGAATACACTGAAATGTTTGAAAAGACTTGTATGAAGATACTCCTAAATAGCTACAAGCAATCTGGTTACACCACAGTGTTCTTTCATTTAATAAACTTTATCTATAGTCTCCTATAGCTGTAGTGAAATGTTTTATATCATATATGAAAATGTTCCTACAGCTACCTGCAAGCTGGGATCAGCACACTGACTTTTCATTGTAATAAAGTGATAGTTACTTTGTATGGCATACACTGAAATGTCAGAAAAGACTTATATGAGTGTATTTCTAAAGAGATACAAGCAAGCTGGTTTCACAATAGTGATCTTTCATTGAATTAATGTAATAGATATTCTGTCGCACATGTTGTGAAATGTTCAATAAATCTTACATGAAAATGTTACTATAAGTCTACCTGAAAGCTGAGTTAAGTACAATGTTTTTTCATTTTAAGAAAGTATAGCTGTTCTCTATGGCTCATACTGAAATGCTAGAAAAGACTTACATGAAGATGTTCCTTAAAAGCTACAAGGAAGTTGGTTTCACCACAGCATTCTTTCAAAGAGTGAATGTTATAGATATTCCATCATGCCCGTAGTGAAATGTTTGATAGGACTTATTTGAAGATTCCCCTAAAGAGCTGCAAGCAAGGTGTTTTCACCACAGTGTTCATTCAGAAAATGAATGTTATACGTATTCTGTCATGCCTCAAGAGAACTATTTGATGTCTTATGTGAGAGTGTTCCTGAACAGCTACAAGCAAGCTTTTTCAACATAGTGTGGTTTCCTTGAATGAATGTTATGGATATCATGTTGCGGCTGTAGAGAAACGTTTGATAAGACATAAATGAAATGCTCATAAAGAGCCACTGGTTTCATCAGAACGTTCTTTCTGGATATGGAAGTGATAGCCATTCTGTAGGCATAATGAAGTGTTTGAAGAGCCTTATACGAAGACATTCCCAAGGCGCCAGAAGTAATCTGGCTTCACCACAGTGTTCTTTCAGTGAACGAGTGTTATAGCTAGTCTGTCATGCCTGTAGTGAAATGTTTAATAAGTCTTATATGAAGAGGTTTCAAACAGCCGCCAGCAAGCCGGGTTTAGCACAGTGTCCTTTAACTGTAAGTAAGTGAGAGCCATTCTGTATGGCATATACTTAAATGTTAGAGAGGTCTTATATGAAGATGTTCCTAAATAGAATCCAACAAGATGTGTTCAGGACAGAATAATTTCATCATAAGATAGTGACAGCCGTTTAGTATGGCATATACTGAAATGCTGAAAAGGACTGAAATGAAGATCTTCCTTAACAGTAAAACCAAGCCACTTTCACCATAGTGTTCTTTCATTGAATGGATGTAATAGATATTCTGTCATGCCTGTAGTTAAATGTTCAATAGGTCTTACATAAAAATACTCCTAATAATCTACCTGAAAGCTATGAAACACAACCTTCTTTCCTCGTAAGAAGGGTATGGCCATGCTGTATGCCACATACTGAAATGCTTGAAAAGCTTTATACGAAGATGTTCCTCAACAGTTACAAGAAAACTGCTTTCATCCCTGTGTTCGTTCAATGAGTGAATGTTTAGAGATTCTGTCATTCCTGCAAAGGAATGTTTAATAAGTCTTACATGAAGATGTTTCTAAACAGCTACAAGGAAATTTTTTTAAATATAGTGTTATTACATTGAATAGACATTAAAGATATCCTGTCATGACTGTAGGCAAATGTCTGATGAGACTTGAGCAAGATATTAATAAACAATTACTTGCAAGCTGGGTTCATCACAGTATTCTTTCCTGGCTATGGAGATGATAGCCATTCTGTATGGCATAAAGTGATATGTTTGAAGAGCCTTTGATTTATATTCTTAAACAGCTAACAAGCAAGATGGTTTCTTCACAGTGTTCTTTCAGTGAATGAATGTTCTAGATATTGTCACATCTGTGGTGAAATATTTGATATATGATGTTCCTAAACAGCTACCTATAAACTGGATTCAGCATGTGTTCTTTCATTTTGTGAAAATGATAGTCGCTCTGTGTGGAATATACTTAAGTATTTGAAGTGTATTATGTGCAGATGTTCCTAAACAGTGAAAAGAAGATGGTTTTTGCATAATTTTCTTTCAGATAACAAATGTTATAGACATTGTCACATCTGTAGTCAAATGTTTGATATGATTTATGTGAAAATATCCCTAAACAGCTACCTGTTGGCTTGATTAAGCACAATGCTCTTTCATTGTAAGAAAGTGATAGCTGTTCCATGTGGCATATACTGAAATGTTTGAAATGTCATCTGTGAAGATGTTCCTTAAGAGCTACTTGCTGGGTGTTTTCAAGACAATGTTCTTTCAGTGAATGGATGTTGTAGATAGTCTATCACACCCGTAGTGAAATGCTGGATAAGTTTTATGAAGATGTCCCTGAGTAGCTACAAGCAAAATGGTTTCACAACAGTGTTCTTACAGACATTGAAGGTTATAGATATTCTGTCATGCCTGTAGTGAAATGTTTGATAAGACTTGCATGAACACTTACATGAAGATGTTTCTAAACAGCCACAAGCAAGCTTTTTCAACACAGTATTTCATTGAATGAATGTAATAATTATCACATTGTGGCTGCAGAGAAACGTTTGATAAGACACACACAAAATGTTCATAAATAGCATGTGCCAGCTGGTTGCATCACAATGTTGTTTAATTTAATGGAAGTGATCATCATTCTGTATAGCATATGATGTGTTTGAATAGCCTTATATAAAGATATTCCTAAAAACTTATGAGCAATCTGGTTTCACCAGAGTGTGTTCCTCAGTGAAGGAATCTTACAGAGATTCTGTCAGAGCAGTAGTGACATGTTTGGTGTTTTGTATGAAGAAACCCTAAATGGCTTCCTGCAAGATGAGTTCAACACAGTGTTATTTCATTTTAAGAAAATGATAGTCATTCTGTTTGGCATAAACTGAAATATTAGAAAAGCCTTATATCAAGAGGTTCCTAATTAGCTACCAGCAATCTGGCTTCACAATAGTGTTCTTTCATTGAATGGATGTAATAGATACTTTGTAGTGAAATGTATGATAAGTCTCTTATGAAAAGGTTCCTAAACAGCTGCCTGCAATCTGGCTTCAGCACATTATATCATTGTCTCAAAGTGATATTCATTCAGTATGTCTTATATGGAAACGCTTGAAATGGTGAACATGAAGAAGTTTCTAAATATATACAAGCAAGATTGTTTCTCCACAGTTTTCTTTCAGTGACTGAATGTTATGTATAGTCTGTCACGACTATTGTAAAATGTTTGATGAGTCTTATGTAAAAACGTTCCTAGATAGCTATCTGTGAGCTCTATTTAGCACAGTGTTCTTTCATTGTAGGAAAATGATACCCATTCATTATGGCATATACTGAAATGTGAGAAATGTCTCAAATACAAATGTTCCTAATAATAGCTTCAAGATGCTTTCACCACAGAGTTCTTTCAGTGAAACAATATTGCAGATATTCTGTGACACTTGTAGTGAAGTGTTAGTTAAAACTTACTTGCAAGCTGGATTCAGCACAGTGTTTCTTTCATTGTTTGAAACTCATATTCAATCAGAACAGCAAATATTGAAATGGTTATAATGACTAATATGAAGAGGATCCTTAATGGCTGCAAGTAAGATGGTTTCACCACAGTTTTCTCTCAGTGAACAAATGCTATATATATTCTGTCCCGCATGCAATGAAATGTTTGTTAAGTCTTATATGAACATGTTCCTAAACAGCTACCCGCAAACTGGGCTTAGAACAGTGTTCTCACACTGTTAGTAATTGATAGGTCATCTGTAGGGCATATGCTGAAATGTTTGAAATGTCTTATGTGAATATGCCCCTAAACAGCTGTAAGCACATTTGTTTCACCAGAGTTCCTTTAGTGTCTGAATCTTATGGATATTTTTCAAGTCTGTAGTGTAATTTTTTAAGTATTTTATGAAGTTCTTCCTAAACAGATACTAGGAAACAAGGGTTCAGCTCATCCTTCTTTCCTTGAGTGAATATTAAAATCATTCTGTCATGACCATAGCGCAATATTTGTTAAGACTTATAAAAAGATATTTCTAAAAAAACAACTTTCCAGCTGGGTTCTTAACATTGTTCTTTCATTTTATGGAAGTGATAACCATTCTGGATGGAATACACTGAAATGTTTGAAAAGACTTGTATGAAGATACTCCTAAATAGCTACAAGCAATCTGGTTACACCACAGTGTTCTTTCATTTAATAAACTTTATATATAGTCTCCTATAGCTGTAGTGAAATGTTTTATATCATATATGAAAATGTTCCTACAGCTACCTGCAAGCTGGGATCAGCACACTGACTTTTCATTGTAATAAAGTGATAGTTACTTTGTATGGCATACACTGAAATGTCAGAAAAGACTTATATGAGTGTATTTCTAAAGAGATACAAGCAAGCTGGTTTCACAATAGTGATCTTTCATTGAATTAATGTAATAGATATTCTGTCGCACATGTTGTGAAATGTTCAATAAATCTTACATGAAAATGTTACTATAAGTCTACCTGAAAGCTGAGTTAAGTACAATGTTTTTTCATTTTAAGAAAGTATAGCTGTTCTCTATGGCTCATACTGAAATGCTAGAAAAGACTTACATGAAGATGTTCCTTAAAAGCTACAAGGAAGTTGGTTTCACCACAGCATTCTTTCAATGTGTGAATGTTATAGATATTCCATCATGCCCGTAGTGAAATGTTTGATAGGACTTATTTGAAGATTCCCCTAAAGAGCTGCAAGCAAGGTGTTTTCACCACAGTGTTCATTCAGAAAATGAATGTTATACGTATTCTGTCATGCCTCAAGAGAACTATTTGATGTCTTATGTGAGAGTGTTCCTGAACAGCTACAAGCAAGCTTTTTCAACATAGTGTGGTTTCCTTGAATGAATGTTATGGATATCATGTTGCGGCTGTAGAGAAACGTTTGATAAGACATAAATGAAATGCTCATAAAGAGCCACTGGTTTCATCAGAACGTTCTTTCTGGATATGGAAGTGATAGCCATTCTGTAGGCATAATGAAGTGTTTGAAGAGCCTTATACGAAGACATTCCCAAGGCGCCAGAAGTAATCTGGCTTCACCACAGTGTTCTTTCAGTGAACGAGTGTTATAGCTAGTCTGTCATGCCTGTAGTGAAATGTTTAATAAGTCTTATATGAAGAGGTTTCAAACAGCCGCCAGCAAGCCGGGTTTAGCACAGTGTCCTTTAACTGTAAGTAAGTGAGAGCCATTCTGTATGGCATATACTTAAATGTTAGAGAGGTCTTATATGAAGATGTTCCTAAATAGAATCCAACAAGATGTGTTCAGGACAGAATAATTTCATCATAAGATAGTGACAGCCGTTTAGTATGGCATATACTGAAATGCTGAAAAGGACTGAAATGAAGATCTTCCTTAACAGTAAAACCAAGCCACTTTCACCATAGTGTTCTTTCATTGAATGGATGTAATAGATATTCTGTCATGCCTGTAGTTAAATGTTCAATAGGTCTTACATAAAAATACTCCTAATAATCTACCTGAAAGCTATTAAACACAAACTTCTTTCCTTGTAAGAAGGGTATGGCCATGCTGTATGCCACATACTGAAATGCTTGAAAAGCTTTATACGAAGATGTTCCTCAACAGTTACAAGAAAACTGCTTTCATCCCTGTGTTCGTTCAATGAGTGAATGTTTAGAGATTCTGTCATTCCTGCAAAGGAATGTTTAATAAGTCTTACATGAAGATGTTTCTAAACAGCTACAAGGAAATTTTTTTAAATATAGTGTTATTACATTGAATAAACATTAAAGACATCCTGTCATGACTGTAGGCAAATGTCTGATAAGACTTGAGCAAAATATTAATAAACAATTACTTGCAAGCTGGGTTCATCACAGTATTCTTTCCTGGCTATGGAGATGATAGCCATTCTGTATGGCATAAAGTGATATGTTTGAAGAGCCTTTGATTTATATTCTTAAACAGCTAACAAGCAAGATGGTTTCTTCACAGTGTTCTTTCAGTGAATGAATGTTCTAGATATTGTCACATCTGTGGTGAAATATTTGATATATGATGTTCCTAAACAGCTACCTATAAACTGGATTCAGCATGTGTTCTTTCATTTTGTGAAAATGATAGTCGCTCTGTGTGGAATATACTTAAGTATTTGAAGTGTATTATGTGCAGATGTTCCTAAACAGTGAAAAGAAGATGGTTTTTGCATAATTTTCTTTCAGATAACAAATGTTATAGACATTGTCACATCTGTAGTCAAATGTTTGATATGATTTATGTGAAAATATCCCTAAACAGCTACCTGTTGGCTTGATTAAGCACAATGCTCTTTCATTGTAAGAAAGTGATAGCTGTTCCATGTGGCATATACTGAAATGTTTGAAATGTCATCTGTGAAGATGTTCCTTAAGAGCTACTTGCTGGGTGTTTTCAAGACAATGTTCTTTCAGTGAATGGATGTTGTAGATAGTCTATCACACCCGTAGTGAAATGCTGGATAAGTTTTATGAAGATGTCCCTGAGTAGCTACAAGCAAAATGGTTTCACAACAGTGTTCTTACAGACATTGAAGGTTATAGATATTCTGTCATGCCTGTAGTGAAATGTTTGATAAGACTTGCATGAACACTTACATGAAGATGTTTCTAAACAGCCACAAGCAAGCTTTTTCAACACAGTATTTCATTGAATGAATGTAATAATTATCACATTGTGGCTGCAGAGAAACGTTTGATAAGACACACACAAAATGTTCATAAATAGCATGTGCCAGCTGGTTGCATCACAATGTTGTTTAATTTAATGGAAGTGATCATCATTCTGTATAGCATATGATGTGTTTGAATAGCCTTATATAAAGATATTCCTAAAAACTTATGAGCAATCTGGTTTCACCAGAGTGTGTTCCTCAGTGAAGGAATCTTACAGAGATTCTGTCAGAGCAGTAGTGACATGTTTGGTGTTTTGTATGAAGAAACCCTAAATGGCTTCCTGCAAGATGAGTTCAACACAGTGTTATTTCATTTTAAGAAAATGATAGTCATTCTGTTTGGCATAAACTGAAATATTAGAAAAGCCTTATATCAAGAGGTTCCTAATTAGCTACCAGCAATCTGGCTTCACAATAGTGTTCTTTCATTGAATGGATGTAATAGATACTTTGTAGTGAAATGTATGATAAGTCTCTTATGAAAAGGTTCCTAAACAGCTGCCTGCAATCTGGCTTCAGCACATTATATCATTGTCTCAAAGTGATATTCATTCAGTATGTCTTATATGGAAACGCTTGAAATGGTGAACATGAAGAAGTTTCTAAATATATACAAGCAAGATTGTTTCTCCACAGTTTTCTTTCAGTGACTGAATGTTACGTATAGTCTGTCACGACTATTGTAAAATGTTTGATGAGTCTTATGTAAAAACGTTCCTAGATAGCTATCTGTGAGCTCTATTTAGCACAGTGTTCTTTCATTGTAGGAAAATGATACCCATTCATTATGGCATATACTGAAATGTGAGAAATGTCTCAAATACAAATGTTCCTAATAATAGCTTCAAGATGCTTTCACCACAGAGTTCTTTCAGTGAAACAATATTGCAGATATTCTGTGACACTTGTAGTGAAGTGTTAGTTAAAACTTACTTGCAAGCTGGATTCAGCACAGTGTTTCTTTCATTGTTTGAAACTCATATTCAATCAGAACAGCAAATATTGAAATGGTTATAATGACTAATATGAAGAGGATCCTTAATGGCTGCAAGTAAGATGGTTTCACCACAGTTTTCTCTCAGTGAACAAATGCTATATATATTCTGTCCCGCATGCAATGAAATGTTTGTTAAGTCTTATATGAACATGTTCCTAAACAGCTACCCGCAAACTGGGCTTAGAACAGTGTTCTCACACTGTTAGTAATTGATAGGTCATCTGTAGGGCATATGCTGAAATGTTTGAAATGTCTTATGTGAATATGCCCCTAAACAGCTGTAAGCACATTTGTTTCACCAGAGTTCCTTTAGTGTCTGAATCTTATGGATATTTTTCAAGTCTGTAGTGTAATTTTTTAAGTATTTTATGAAGTTCTTCCTAAACAGATACTAGGAAACAAGGGTTCAGCTCATCCTTCTTTCCTTGAGTGAATATTAAAATCATTCTGTCATGACCATAGCGCAATATTTGTTAAGACTTATAAAAAGATATTTCTAAAAAAACAACTTTCCAGCTGGGTTCTTAACATTGTTCTTTCATTTTATGGAAGTGATAACCATTCTGGATGGAATACACTGAAATGTTTGAAAAGACTTGTATGAAGATACTCCTAAATAGCTACAAGCAATCTGGTTACACCACAGTGTTCTTTCATTTAATAAACTTTATCTATAGTCTCCTATAGCTGTAGTGAAATGTTTTATATCATATATGAAAATGTTCCTACAGCTACCTGCAAGCTGGGATCAGCACACTGACTTTTCATTGTAATAAAGTGATAGTTACTTTGTATGGCATACACTGAAATGTCAGAAAAGACTTATATGAGTGTATTTCTAAAGAGATACAAGCAAGCTGGTTTCACAATAGTGATCTTTCATTGAATTAATGTAATAGATATTCTGTCGCACATGTTGTGAAATGTTCAATAAATCTTACATGAAAATGTTACTATAAGTCTACCTGAAAGCTGAGTTAAGTACAATGTTTTTTCATTTTAAGAAAGTATAGCTGTTCTCTATGGCTCATACTGAAATGCTAGAAAAGACTTACATGAAGATGTTCCTTAAAAGCTACAAGGAAGTTGGTTTCACCACAGCATTCTTTCAAAGAGTGAATGTTATAGATATTCCATCATGCCCGTAGTGAAATGTTTGATAGGACTTATTTGAAGATTCCCCTAAAGAGCTGCAAGCAAGGTGTTTTCACCACAGTGTTCATTCAGAAAATGAATGTTATACGTATTCTGTCATGCCTCAAGAGAACTATTTGATGTCTTATGTGAGAGTGTTCCTGAACAGCTACAAGCAAGCTTTTTCAACATAGTGTGGTTTCCTTGAATGAATGTTATGGATATCATGTTGCGGCTGTAGAGAAACGTTTGATAAGACATAAATGAAATGCTCATAAAGAGCCACTGGTTTCATCAGAACGTTCTTTCTGGATATGGAAGTGATAGCCATTCTGTAGGCATAATGAAGTGTTTGAAGAGCCTTATACGAAGACATTCCCAAGGCGCCAGAAGTAATCTGGCTTCACCACAGTGTTCTTTCAGTGAACGAGTGTTATAGCTAGTCTGTCATGCCTGTAGTGAAATGTTTAATAAGTCTTATATGAAGAGGTTTCAAACAGCCGCCAGCAAGCCGGGTTTAGCACAGTGTCCTTTAACTGTAAGTAAGTGAGAGCCATTCTGTATGGCATATACTTAAATGTTAGAGAGGTCTTATATGAAGATGTTCCTAAATAGAATCCAACAAGATGTGTTCAGGACAGAATAATTTCATCATAAGATAGTGACAGCCGTTTAGTATGGCATATACTGAAATGCTGAAAAGGACTGAAATGAAGATCTTCCTTAACAGTAAAACCAAGCCACTTTCACCATAGTGTTCTTTCATTGAATGGATGTAATAGATATTCTGTCATGCCTGTAGTTAAATGTTCAATAGGTCTTACATAAAAATACTCCTAATAATCTACCTGAAAGCTATGAAACACAACCTTCTTTCCTCGTAAGAAGGGTATGGCCATGCTGTATGCCACATACTGAAATGCTTGAAAAGCTTTATACGAAGATGTTCCTCAACAGTTACAAGAAAACTGCTTTCATCCCTGTGTTCGTTCAATGAGTGAATGTTTAGAGATTCTGTCATTCCTGCAAAGGAATGTTTAATAAGTCTTACATGAAGATGTTTCTAAACAGCTACAAGGAAATTTTTTTAAATATAGTGTTATTACATTGAATAGACATTAAAGATATCCTGTCATGACTGTAGGCAAATGTCTGATGAGACTTGAGCAAGATATTAATAAACAATTACTTGCAAGCTGGGTTCATCACAGTATTCTTTCCTGGCTATGGAGATGATAGCCATTCTGTATGGCATAAAGTGATATGTTTGAAGAGCCTTTGATTTATATTCTTAAACAGCTAACAAGCAAGATGGTTTCTTCACAGTGTTCTTTCAGTGAATGAATGTTCTAGATATTGTCACATCTGTGGTGAAATATTTGATATATGATGTTCCTAAACAGCTACCTATAAACTGGATTCAGCATGTGTTCTTTCATTTTGTGAAAATGATAGTCGCTCTGTGTGGAATATACTTAAGTATTTGAAGTGTATTATGTGCAGATGTTCCTAAACAGTGAAAAGAAGATGGTTTTTGCATAATTTTCTTTCAGATAACAAATGTTATAGACATTGTCACATCTGTAGTCAAATGTTTGATATGATTTATGTGAAAATATCCCTAAACAGCTACCTGTTGGCTTGATTAAGCACAATGCTCTTTCATTGTAAGAAAGTGATAGCTGTTCCATGTGGCATATACTGAAATGTTTGAAATGTCATCTGTGAAGATGTTCCTTAAGAGCTACTTGCTGGGTGTTTTCAAGACAATGTTCTTTCAGTGAATGGATGTTGTAGATAGTCTATCACACCCGTAGTGAAATGCTGGATAAGTTTTATGAAGATGTCCCTGAGTAGCTACAAGCAAAATGGTTTCACAACAGTGTTCTTACAGACATTGAAGGTTATAGATATTCTGTCATGCCTGTAGTGAAATGTTTGATAAGACTTGCATGAACACTTACATGAAGATGTTTCTAAACAGCCACAAGCAAGCTTTTTCAACACAGTATTTCATTGAATGAATGTAATAATTATCACATTGTGGCTGCAGAGAAACGTTTGATAAGACACACACAAAATGTTCATAAATAGCATGTGCCAGCTGGTTGCATCACAATGTTGTTTAATTTAATGGAAGTGATCATCATTCTGTATAGCATATGATGTGTTTGAATAGCCTTATATAAAGATATTCCTAAAAACTTATGAGCAATCTGGTTTCACCAGAGTGTGTTCCTCAGTGAAGGAATCTTACAGAGATTCTGTCAGAGCAGTAGTGACATGTTTGGTGTTTTGTATGAAGAAACCCTAAATGGCTTCCTGCAAGATGAGTTCAACACAGTGTTATTTCATTTTAAGAAAATGATAGTCATTCTGTTTGGCATAAACTGAAATATTAGAAAAGCCTTATATCAAGAGGTTCCTAATTAGCTACCAGCAATCTGGCTTCACAATAGTGTTCTTTCATTGAATGGATGTAATAGATACTTTGTAGTGAAATGTATGATAAGTCTCTTATGAAAAGGTTCCTAAACAGCTGCCTGCAATCTGGCTTCAGCACATTATATCATTGTCTCAAAGTGATATTCATTCAGTATGTCTTATATGGAAACGCTTGAAATGGTGAACATGAAGAAGTTTCTAAATATATACAAGCAAGATTGTTTCTCCACAGTTTTCTTTCAGTGACTGAATGTTACGTATAGTCTGTCACGACTATTGTAAAATGTTTGATGAGTCTTATGTAAAAAGGTTCCTAGATAGCTATCTGTGAGCTCTATTTAGCACAGTGTTCTTTCATTGTAGGAAAATGATACCCATTCATTATGGCATATACTGAAATGTGAGAAATGTCTCAAATACAAATGTTCCTAATAATAGCTTCAAGATGCTTTCACCACAGAGTTCTTTCAGTGAAACAATATTGCAGATATTCTGTGACACTTGTAGTGAAGTGTTAGTTAAAACTTACTTGCAAGCTGGATTCAGCACAGTGTTTCTTTCATTGTTTGAAACTCATATTCAATCAGAACAGCAAATATTGAAATGGTTATAATGACTAATATGAAGAGGATCCTTAATGGCTGCAAGTAAGATGGTTTCACCACAGTTTTCTCTCAGTGAACAAATGCTATATATATTCTGTCCCGCATGCAATGAAATGTTTGTTAAGTCTTATATGAACATGTTCCTAAACAGCTACCCGCAAACTGGGCTTAGAACAGTGTTCTCACACTGTTAGTAATTGATAGGTCATCTGTAGGGCATATGCTGAAATGTTTGAAATGTCTTATGTGAATATGCCCCTAAACAGCTGTAAGCACATTTGTTTCACCAGAGTTCCTTTAGTGTCTGAATCTTATGGATATTTTTCAAGTCTGTAGTGTAATTTTTTAAGTATTTTATGAAGTTCTTCCTAAACAGATACTAGGAAACAAGGGTTCAGCTCATCCTTCTTTCCTTGAGTGAATATTAAAATCATTCTGTCATGACCATAGCGCAATATTTGTTAAGACTTATAAAAAGATATTTCTAAAAGACAACTTTCCAGCTGGGTTCTTAACATTGTTCTTTCATTTTATGGAAGTGATAACCATTCTGGATGGAATACACTGAAATGTTTGAAAAGACTTGTATGAAGATACTCCTAAATAGCTACAAGCAATCTGGTTACACCACAGTGTTCTTTCATTTAATAAACTTTATATATAGTCTCCTATAGCTGTAGTGAAATGTTTTATATCATGTATGAAAATGTTCCTACAGCTACCTGCAAGCTGGGATCAGCACACTGACTTTTCATTGTAATAAAGTGATAGTTACTTTGTATGGCATACACTGAAATGTCAGAAAAGACTTATATGAGTGTATTTCTAAAGAGATACAAGCAAGCTGGTTTCACAATAGTGATCTTTCATTGAATTAATGTAATAGATATTCTGTCGCACATGTTGTGAAATGTTCAATAAATCTTACATGAAAATGTTACTATAAGTCTACCTGAAAGCTGAGTTAAGTACAATGTTTTTTCATTTTAAGAAAGTATAGCTGTTCTCTATGGCTCATACTGAAATGCTAGAAAAGACTTACATGAAGATGTTCCTTAAAAGCTACAAGGAAGTTGGTTTCACCACAGCATTCTTTCAAAGAGTGAATGTTATAGATATTCCATCATGCCCGTAGTGAAATGTTTGATAGGACTTATTTGAAGATTCCCCTAAAGAGCTGCAAGCAAGGTGTTTTCACCACAGTGTTCATTCAGAAAATGAATGTTATACGTATTCTGTCATGCCTCAAGAGAACTATTTGATGTCTTATGTGAGAGTGTTCCTGAACAGCTACAAGCAAGCTTTTTCAACATAGTGTGGTTTCCTTGAATGAATGTTATGGATATCATGTTGCGGCTGTAGAGAAACGTTTGATAAGACATAAATGAAATGCTCATAAAGAGCCACTGGTTTCATCAGAACGTTCTTTCTGGATATGGAAGCGATAGCCATTCTGTAGGCATAATGAAGTGTTTGAAGAGCCTTATACGAAGACATTCCCAAGGCGCCAGAAGTAATCTGGCTTCACCACAGTGTTCTTTCAGTGAACGAGTGTTATAGCTAGTCTGTCATGCCTGTAGTGAAATGTTTAATAAGTCTTATATGAAGAGGTTTCAAACAGCCGCCAGCAAGCCGGGTTTAGCACAGTGTCCTTTAACTGTAAGTAAGTGAGAGCCATTCTGTATGGCATATACTTAAATGTTAGACAGGTCTTATATGAAGATGTTCCTAAATAGAATCCAACAAGATGTGTTCAGGACAGAATAATTTCATCATAAGATAGTGACAGCCGTTTAGTATGGCATATACTGAAATGCTGAAAAGGACTGAAATGAAGATCTTCCTTAACAGTAAAACCAAGCCACTTTCACCATAGTGTTCTTTCATTGAATGGATGTAATAGATATTCTGTCATGCCTGTAGTTAAATGTTCAATAGGTCTTACATAAAAATACTCCTAATAATCTACCTGAAAGCTATTAAACACAAACTTCTTTCCTCGTAAGAAGGGTATGGCCATGCTGTATGCCACATACTGAAATGCTTGAAAAGCTTTATACGAAGATGTTCCTCAACAGTTACAAGAAAACTGCTTTCATCCCTGTGTTCGTTCAATGAGTGAATGTTTAGAGATTCTGTCATTCCTGCAAAGGAATGTTTAATAAGTCTTACATGAAGATGTTTCTAAACAGCTACAAGGAAATTTTTTTAAATATAGTGTTATTACATTGAATAAACATTAAAGACATCCTGTCATGACTGTAGGCAAATGTCTGATGAGACTTGAGCAAAATATTAATAAACAATTACTTGCAAGCTGGGTTCATCACAGTATTCTTTCCTGGCTATGGAGATGATAGCCATTCTGTATGGCATAAAGTGATATGTTTGAAGAGCCTTTGATTTATATTCTTAAACAGCTAACAAGCAAGATGGTTTCTTCACAGTGTTCTTTCAGTGAATGAATGTTCTAGATATTGTCACATCTGTGGTGAAATATTTGATATATGATGTTCCTAAACAGCTACCCATAAACTGGATTCAGCATGTGTTCTTTCATTTTGTGAAAATGATAGTCGCTCTGTGTGGAATATACTTAAGTATTTGAAGTGTATTATGTGCAGATGTTCCTAAACAGTGAAAAGAAGATGGTTTTTGCATAATTTTCTTTCAGATAACAAATGTTATAGACATTGTCACATCTGTAGTCAAATGTTTGATATGATTTATGTGAAAATATCCCTAAACAGCTACCTGTTGGCTTGATTAAGCACAATGCTCTTTCATTGTAAGAAAGTGATAGCTGTTCCATGTGGCATATACTGAAATGTTTGAAATGTCATCTGTGAAGATGTTCCTTAAGAGCTACTTGCTGGGTGTTTTCAAGACAATGTTCTTTCAGTGAATGGATGTTGTAGATAGTCTATCACACCCGTAGTGAAATGCTGGATAAGTTTTATGAAGATGTCCCTAAGTAGCTACAAGCAAAATGGTTTCACAACAGTGTTCTTACAGACATTGAAGGTTATAGATATTCTGTCATGCCTGTAGTGAAATGTTTGATAAGACTTGCATGAACACTTACATGAAGATGTTTCTAAACAGCCACAAGCAAGCTTTTTCAACACAGTATTTCATTGAATGAATGTAATAATTATCACATTGTGGCTGCAGAGAAACGTTTGATAAGACACACACAAAATGTTCATAAATAGCATGTGCCAGCTGGTTGCATCACAATGTTGTTTAATTTAATGGAAGTGATCATCATTCTGTATAGCATATGATGTGTTTGAATAGCCTTATATAAAGATATTCCTAAACACTTATGAGCAATCTGGTTTCACCAGAGTGTGTTCCTCAGTGAAGGAATCTTACAGAGATTCTGTCAGAGCAGTAGTGACATGTTTGGTGTTTTGTATGAAGAAACCCTAAATGGCTTCCTGCAAGATGAGTTCAACACAGTGTTATTTCATTTTAAGAAAATGATAGTCATTCTGTTTGGCATAAACTGAAATATTAGAAAAGCCTTATATCAAGAGGTTCCTAATTAGCTACCAGCAATCTGGCTTCACAATAGTGTTCTTTCATTGAATGGATGTAATAGATACTTTGTAGTGAAATGTATGATAAGTCTCTTATGAAAAGGTTCCTAAACAGCTGCCTGCAATCTGGCTTCAGCACATTATATCATTGTCTCAAAGTGATATTCATTCAGTATGTCTTATATGGAAACGCTTGAAATGGTGAACATGAAGAAGTTTCTAAATATATACAAGCAAGATTGTTTCTCCACAGTTTTCTTTCAGTGACTGAATGTTACGTATAGTCTGTCACGACTATTGTAAAATGTTTGATGAGTCTTATGTAAAAACGTTCCTAGATAGCTATCTGTGAGCTCTATTTAGCACAGTGTTCTTTCATTGTAGGAAAATGATACCCATTCATTATGGCATATACTGAAATGTGAGAAATGTCTCAAATACAAATGTTCCTAATAATAGCTTCAAGATGCTTTCACCACAGAGTTCTTTCAGTGAAACAATATTGCAGATATTCTGTGACACTTGTAGTGAAGTGTTAGTTAAAACTTACTTGCAAGCTGGATTCAGCACAGTGTTTCTTTCATTGTTTGAAACTCATATTCAATCAGAACAGCAAATATTGAAATGGTTATAATGACTAATATGAAGAGGATCCTTAATGGCTGCAAGTAAGATGGTTTCACCACAGTTTTCTCTCAGTGAACAAATGCTATATATATTCTGTCCCGCATGCAATGAAATGTTTGTTAAGTCTTATATGAACATGTTCCTAAACAGCTACCCGCAAACTGGGCTTAGAACAGTGTTCTCACACTGTTAGTAATTGATAGGTCATCTGTAGGGCATATGCTGAAATGTTTGAAATGTCTTATGTGAATATGCCCCTAAACAGCTGTAAGCACATTTGTTTCACCAGAGTTCCTTTAGTGTCTGAATCTTATGGATATTTTTCAAGTCTGTAGTGTAATTTTTTAAGTATTTTATGAAGTTCTTCCTAAACAGATACTAGGAAACAAGGGTTCAGCTCATCCTTCTTTCCTTGAGTGAATATTAAAATCATTCTGTCATGACCATAGCGCAATATTTGTTAAGACTTATAAAAAGATATTTCTAAAAAAACAACTTTCCAGCTGGGTTCTTAACATTGTTCTTTCATTTTATGGAAGTGATAACCATTCTGGATGGAATACACTGAAATGTTTGAAAAGACTTGTATGAAGATACTCCTAAATAGCTACAAGCAATCTGGTTACACCACAGTGTTCTTTCATTTAATAAACTTTATCTATAGTCTCCTACAGCTGTAGTGAAATGTTTTATATCATATATGAAAATGTTCCTACAGCTACCTGCAAGCTGGGATCAGCACACTGACTTTTCATTGTAATAAAGTGATAGTTACTTTGTATGGCATACACTGAAATGTCAGAAAAGACTTATATGAGTCTATTTCTAAAGAGATACAAGCAAGCTGGTTTCACAATAGTGATCTTTCATTGAATTAATGTAATAGATATTCTGTCGCACATGTTGTGAAATGTTCAATAAATCTTACATGAAAATGTTACTATAAGTCTACCTGAAAGCTGAGTTAAGTACAATGTTTTTTCATTTTAAGAAAGTATAGCTGTTCTCTATGGCTCATACTGAAATGCTAGAAAAGACTTACATGAAGATGTTCCTTAAAAGCTACAAGGAAGTTGGTTTCACCACAGCATTCTTTCAAAGAGTGAATGTTATAGATATTCCATCATGCCCGTAGTGAAATGTTTGATAGGACTTATTTGAAGATTCCCCTAAAGAGCTGCAAGCAAGGTGTTTTCACCACAGTGTTCATTCAGAAAATGAATGTTATACGTATTCTGTCATGCCTCAAGAGAACTATTTGATGTCTTATGTGAGAGTGTTCCTGAACAGCTACAAGCAAGCTTTTTCAACATAGTGTGGTTTCCTTGAATGAATGTTATGGATATCATGTTGCGGCTGTAGAGAAACGTTTGATAAGACATAAATGAAATGCTCATAAAGAGCCACTGGTTTCATCAGAACGTTCTTTCTGGATATGGAAGCGATAGCCATTCTGTAGGCATAATGAAGTGTTTGAAGAGCCTTATACGAAGACATTCCCAAGGCGCCAGAAGTAATCTGGCTTCACCACAGTGTTCTTTCAGTGAACGAGTGTTATAGCTAGTCTGTCATGCCTGTAGTGAAATGTTTAATAAGTCTTATATGAAGAGGTTTCAAACAGCCGCCAGCAAGCCGGGTTTAGCACAGTGTCCTTTAACTGTAAGTAAGTGAGAGCCATTCTGTATGGCATATACTTAAATGTTAGAGAGGTCTTATATGAAGATGTTCCTAAATAGAATCCAACAAGATGTGTTCAGGACAGAATAATTTCATCATAAGATAGTGACAGCCGTTTAGTATGGCATATACTGAAATGCTGAAAAGGACTGAAATGAAGATCTTCCTTAACAGTAAAACCAAGCCACTTTCACCATAGTGTTCTTTCATTGAATGGATGTAATAGATATTCTGTCATGCCTGTAGTTAAATGTTCAATAGGTCTTACATAAAAATACTCCTAATAATCTACCTGAAAGCTATGAAACACAAACTTCTTTCCTCGTAAGAAGGGTATGGCCATGCTGTATGCCACATACTGAAATGCTTGAAAAGCTTTATACGAAGATGTTCCTCAACAGTTACAAGAAAACTGCTTTCATCCCTGTGTTCGTTCAATGAGTGAATGTTTAGAGATTCTGTCATTCCTGCAAAGGAATGTTTAATAAGTCTTACATGAAGATGTTTCTAAACAGCTACAAGGAAATTTTTTTAAATATAGTGTTATTACATTGAATAAACATTAAAGACATCCTGTCATGACTGTAGGCAAATGTCTGATGAGACTTGAGCAAAATATTAATAAACAATTACTTGCAAGCTGGGTTCATCACAGTATTCTTTCCTGGCTATGGAGATGATAGCCATTCTGTATGGCATAAAGTGATATGTTTGAAGAGCCTTTGATTTATATTCTTAAACAGCTAACAAGCAAGATGGTTTCTTCACAGTGTTCTTTCAGTGAATGAATGTTCTAGATATTGTCACATCTGTGGTGAAATATTTGATATATGATGTTCCTAAACAGCTACCCATAAACTGGATTCAGCATGTGTTCTTTCATTTTGTGAAAATGATAGTCGCTCTGTGTGGAATATACTTAAGTATTTGAAGTGTATTATGTGCAGATGTTCCTAAACAGTGAAAAGAAGATGGTTTTTGCATAATTTTCTTTCAGATAACAAATGTTATAGACATTGTCACATCTGTAGTCAAATGTTTGATATGATTTATGTGAAAATATCCCTAAACAGCTACCTGTTGGCTTGATTAAGCACAATGCTCTTTCATTGTAAGAAAGTGATAGCTGTTCCATGTGGCATATACTGAAATGTTTGAAATGTCATCTGTGAAGATGTTCCTTAAGAGCTACTTGCTGGGTGTTTTCAAGACAATGTTCTTTCAGTGAATGGATGTTGTAGATAGTCTATCACACCCGTAGTGAAATGCTGGATAAGTTTTATGAAGATGTCCCTAAGTAGCTACAAGCAAAATGGTTTCACAACAGTGTTCTTACAGACATTGAAGGTTATAGATATTCTGTCATGCCTGTAGTGAAATGTTTGATAAGACTTGCATGAACACTTACATGAAGATGTTTCTAAACAGCCACAAGCAAGCTTTTTCAACACAGTATTTCATTGAATGAATGTAATAATTATCACATTGTGGCTGCAGAGAAACGTTTGATAAGACACACACAAAATGTTCATAAATAGCATGTGCCAGCTGGTTGCATCACAATGTTGTTTAATTTAATGGAAGTGATCATCATTCTGTATAGCATATGATGTGTTTGAATAGCCTTATATAAAGATATTCCTAAACACTTATGAGCAATCTGGTTTCACCAGAGTGTGTTCCTCAGTGAAGGAATCTTACAGAGATTCTGTCAGAGCAGTAGTGACATGTTTGGTGTTTTGTATGAAGAAACCCTAAATGGCTTCCTGCAAGATGAGTTCAACACAGTGTTATTTCATTTTAAGAAAATGATAGTCATTCTGTTTGGCATAAACTGAAATATTAGAAAAGCCTTATATCAAGAGGTTCCTAATTAGCTACCAGCAATCTGGCTTCACAATAGTGTTCTTTCATTGAATGGATGTAATAGATACTTTGTAGTGAAATGTATGATAAGTCTCTTATGAAAAGGTTCCTAAACAGCTGCCTGCAATCTGGCTTCAGCACATTATATCATTGTCTCAAAGTGATATTCATTCAGTATGTCTTATATGGAAACGCTTGAAATGGTGAACATGAAGAAGTTTCTAAATATATACAAGCAAGATTGTTTCTCCACAGTTTTCTTTCAGTGACTGAATGTTACGTATAGTCTGTCACGACTATTGTAAAATGTTTGATGAGTCTTATGTAAAAACGTTCCTAGATAGCTATCTGTGAGCTCTATTTAGCACAGTGTTCTTTCATTGTAGGAAAATGATACCCATTCATTATGGCATATACTGAAATGTGAGAAATGTCTCAAATACAAATGTTCCTAATAATAGCTTCAAGATGCTTTCACCACAGAGTTCTTTCAGTGAAACAATATTGCAGATATTCTGTGACACTTGTAGTGAAGTGTTAGTTAAAACTTACTTGCAAGCTGGATTCAGCACAGTGTTTCTTTCATTGTTTGAAACTCATATTCAATCAGAACAGCAAATATTGAAATGGTTATAATGACTAATATGAAGAGGATCCTTAATGGCTGCAAGTAAGATGGTTTCACCACAGTTTTCTCTCAGTGAACAAATGCTATATATATTCTGTCCCGCATGCAATGAAATGTTTGTTAAGTCTTATATGAACATGTTCCTAAACAGCTACCCGCAAACTGGGCTTAGAACAGTGTTCTCACACTGTTAGTAATTGATAGGTCATCTGTAGGGCATATGCTGAAATGTTTGAAATGTCTTATGTGAATATGCCCCTAAACAGCTGTAAGCACATTTGTTTCACCAGAGTTCCTTTAGTGTCTGAATCTTATGGATATTTTTCAAGTCTGTAGTGTAATTTTTTAAGTATTTTATGAAGTTCTTCCTAAACAGATACTAGGAAACAAGGGTTCAGCTCATCCTTCTTTCCTTGAGTGAATATTAAAATCATTCTGTCATGACCATAGCGCAATATTTGTTAAGACTTATAAAAAGATATTTCTAAAAAAACAACTTTCCAGCTGGGTTCTTAACATTGTTCTTTCATTTTATGGAAGTGATAACCATTCTGGATGGAATACACTGAAATGTTTGAAAAGACTTGTATGAAGATACTCCTAAATAGCTACAAGCAATCTGGTTACACCACAGTGTTCTTTCATTTAATAAACTTTATCTATAGTCTCCTATAGCTGTAGTGAAATGTTTTATATCATATATGAAAATGTTCCTACAGCTACCTGCAAGCTGGGATCAGCACACTGACTTTTCATTGTAATAAAGTGATAGTTACTTTGTATGGCATACACTGAAATGTCAGAAAAGACTTATATGAGTCTATTTCTAAAGAGATACAAGCAAGCTGGTTTCACAATAGTGATCTTTCATTGAATTAATGTAATAGATATTCTGTCGCACATGTTGTGAAATGTTCAATAAATCTTACATGAAAATGTTACTATAAGTCTACCTGAAAGCTGAGTTAAGTACAATGTTTTTTCATTTTAAGAAAGTATAGCTGTTCTCTATGGCTCATACTGAAATGCTAGAAAAGACTTACATGAAGATGTTCCTTAAAAGCTACAAGGAAGTTGGTTTCACCACAGCATTCTTTCAAAGAGTGAATGTTATAGATATTCCATCATGCCCGTAGTGAAATGTTTGATAGGACTTATTTGAAGATTCCCCTAAAGAGCTGCAAGCAAGGTGTTTTCACCACAGTGTTCATTCAGAAAATGAATGTTATACGTATTCTGTCATGCCTCAAGAGAACTATTTGATGTCTTATGTGAGAGTGTTCCTGAACAGCTACAAGCAAGCTTTTTCAACATAGTGTGGTTTCCTTGAATGAATGTTATGGATATCATGTTGCGGCTGTAGAGAAACGTTTGATAAGACATAAATGAAATGCTCATAAAGAGCCACTGGTTTCATCAGAACGTTCTTTCTGGATATGGAAGCGATAGCCATTCTGTAGGCATAATGAAGTGTTTGAAGAGCCTTATACGAAGACATTCCCAAGGCGCCAGAAGTAATCTGGCTTCACCACAGTGTTCTTTCAGTGAACGAGTGTTATAGCTAGTCTGTCATGCCTGTAGTGAAATGTTTAATAAGTCTTATATGAAGAGGTTTCAAACAGCCGCCAGCAAGCCGGGTTTAGCACAGTGTCCTTTAACTGTAAGTAAGTGAGAGCCATTCTGTATGGCATATACTTAAATGTTAGAGAGGTCTTATATGAAGATGTTCCTAAATAGAATCCAACAAGATGTGTTCAGGACAGAATAATTTCATCATAAGATAGTGACAGCCGTTTAGTATGGCATATACTGAAATGCTGAAAAGGACTGAAATGAAGATCTTCCTTAACAGTAAAACCAAGCCACTTTCACCATAGTGTTCTTTCATTGAATGGATGTAATAGATATTCTGTCATGCCTGTAGTTAAATGTTCAATAGGTCTTACATAAAAATACTCCTAATAATCTACCTGAAAGCTATGAAACACAACCTTCTTTCCTCGTAAGAAGGGTATGGCCATGCTGTATGCCACATACTGAAATGCTTGAAAAGCTTTATACGAAGATGTTCCTCAACAGTTACAAGAAAACTGCTTTCATCCCTGTGTTCGTTCAATGAGTGAATGTTTAGAGATTCTGTCATTCCTGCAAAGGAATGTTTAATAAGTCTTACATGAAGATGTTTCTAAACAGCTACAAGGAAATTTTTTTAAATATAGTGTTATTACATTGAATAGACATTAAAGATATCCTGTCATGACTGTAGGCAAATGTCTGATGAGACTTGAGCAAGATATTAATAAACAATTACTTGCAAGCTGGGTTCATCACAGTATTCTTTCCTGGCTATGGAGATGATAGCCATTCTGTATGGCATAAAGTGATATGTTTGAAGAGCCTTTGATTTATATTCTTAAACAGCTAACAAGCAAGATGGTTTCTTCACAGTGTTCTTTCAGTGAATGAATGTTCTAGATATTGTCACATCTGTGGTGAAATATTTGATATATGATGTTCCTAAACAGCTACCTATAAACTGGATTCAGCATGTGTTCTTTCATTTTGTGAAAATGATAGTCGCTCTGTGTGGAATATACTTAAGTATTTGAAGTGTATTATGTGCAGATGTTCCTAAACAGTGAAAAGAAGATGGTTTTTGCATAATTTTCTTTCAGATAACAAATGTTATAGACATTGTCACATCTGTAGTCAAATGTTTGATATGATTTATGTGAAAATATCCCTAAACAGCTACCTGTTGGCTTGATTAAGCACAATGCTGTTTCATTGTAAGAAAGTGATAGCTGTTCCATGTGGCATATACTGAAATGTTTGAAATGTCATCTGTGAAGATGTTCCTTAAGAGCTACTTGCTGGGTGTTTTCAAGACAATGTTCTTTCAGTGAATGGATGTTGTAGATAGTCTATCACACCCGTAGTGAAATGCTGGATAAGTTTTATGAAGATGTCCCTGAGTAGCTACAAGCAAAATGGTTTCACAACAGTGTTCTTACAGACATTGAAGGTTATAGATATTCTGTCATGCCTGTAGTGAAATGTTTGATAAGACTTGCATGAACACTTACATGAAGATGTTTCTAAACAGCCACAAGCAAGCTTTTTCAACACAGTATTTCATTGAATGAATGTAATAATTATCACATTGTGGCTGCAGAGAAACGTTTGATAAGACACACACAAAATGTTCATAAATAGCATGTGCCAGCTGGTTGCATCACAATGTTGTTTAATTTAATGGAAGTGATCATCATTCTGTATAGCATATGATGTGTTTGAATAGCCTTATATAAAGATATTCCTAAACACTTATGAGCAATCTGGTTTCACCAGAGTGTGTTCCTCAGTGAAGGAATCTTACAGAGATTCTGTCAGAGCAGTAGTGACATGTTTGGTGTTTTGTATGAAGAAACCCTAAATGGCTTCCTGCAAGATGAGTTCAACACAGTGTTATTTCATTTTAAGAAAATGATAGTCATTCTGTTTGGCATAAACTGAAATATTAGAAAAGCCTTATATCAAGAGGTTCCTAATTAGCTACCAGCAATCTGGCTTCACAATAGTGTTCTTTCATTGAATGGATGTAATAGATACTTTGTAGTGAAATGTATGATAAGTCTCTTATGAAAAGGTTCCTAAACAGCTGCCTGCAATCTGGCTTCAGCACATTATATCATTGTCTCAAAGTGATATTCATTCAGTATGTCTTATATGGAAACGCTTGAAATGGTGAACATGAAGAAGTTTCTAAATATATACAAGCAAGATTGTTTCTCCACAGTTTTCTTTCAGTGACTGAATGTTACGTATAGTCTGTCACGACTATTGTAAAATGTTTGATGAGTCTTATGTAAAAACGTTCCTAGATAGCTATCTGTGAGCTCTATTTAGCACAGTGTTCTTTCATTGTAGGAAAATGATACCCATTCATTATGGCATATACTGAAATGTGAGAAATGTCTCCAATACAAATGTTCCTAATAATAGCTTCAAGATGCTTTCACCACAGAGTTCTTTCAGTGAAACAATATTGCAGATATTCTGTGACACTTGTAGTGAAGTGTTAGTTAAAACTTACTTGCAAGCTGGATTCAGCACAGTGTTTCTTTCATTGTTTGAAACTCATATTCAATCAGAACAGCAAATATTGAAATGGTTATAATGACTAATATGAAGAGGATCCTTAATGGCTGCAAGTAAGATGGTTTCACCACAGTTTTCTCTCAGTGAACAAATGCTATATATATTCTGTCCCGCATGCAATGAAATGTTTGTTAAGTCTTATATGAACATGTTCCTAAACAGCTACCCGCAAACTGGGCTTAGAACAGTGTTCTCACACTGTTAGTAATTGATAGGTCATCTGTAGGGCATATGCTGAAATGTTTGAAATGTCTTATGTGAATATGCCCCTAAACAGCTGTAAGCACATTTGTTTCACCAGAGTTCCTTTAGTGTCTGAATCTTATGGATATTTTTCAAGTCTGTAGTGTAATTTTTTAAGTATTTTATGAAGTTCTTCCTAAACAGATACTAGGAAACAAGGGTTCAGCTCATCCTTCTTTCCTTGAGTGAATATTAAAATCATTCTGTCATGACCATAGCGCAATATTTGTTAAGACTTATAAAAAGATATTTCAAAAAAAACAACTTTCCAGCTGGGTTCTTAACATTGTTCTTTCATTTTATGGAAGTGATAACCATTCTGGATGGAATACACTGAAATGTTTGAAAAGACTTGTATGAAGATACTCCTAAATAGCTACAAGCAATCTGGTTACACCACAGTGTTCTTTCATTTAATAAACTTTATATATAGTCTCCTATAGCTGTAGTGAAATGTTTTATATCATATATGAAAATGTTCCTACAGCTACCTGCAAGCTGGGATCAGCACACTGACTTTTCATTGTAATAAAGTGATAGTTACTTTGTATGGCATACACTGAAATGTCAGAAAAGACTTATATGAGTGTATTTCTAAAGAGATACAAGCAAGCTGGTTTCACAATAGTGATCTTTCATTGAATTAATGTAATAGATATTCTGTCGCACATGTTGTGAAATGTTCAATAAATCTTACATGAAAATGTTACTATAAGTCTACCTGAAAGCTGAGTTAAGTACAATGTTTTTTCATTTTAAGAAAGTATAGCTGTTCTCTATGGCTCATACTGAAATGCTAGAAAAGACTTACATGAAGATGTTCCTTAAAAGCTACAAGGAAGTTGGTTTCACCACAGCATTCTTTCAAAGAGTGAATGTTATAGATATTCCATCATGCCCGTAGTGAAATGTTTGATAGGACTTATTTGAAGATTCCCCTAAAGAGCTGCAAGCAAGGTGTTTTCACCACAGTGTTCATTCAGAAAATGAATGTTATACGTATTCTGTCATGCCTCAAGAGAACTATTTGATGTCTTATGTGAGAGTGTTCCTGAACAGCTACAAGCAAGCTTTTTCAACATAGTGTGGTTTCCTTGAATGAATGTTATGGATATCATGTTGCGGCTGTAGAGAAACGTTTGATAAGACATAAATGAAATGCTCATAAAGAGCCACTGGTTTCATCAGAACGTTCTTTCTGGATATGGAAGTGATAGCCATTCTGTAGGCATAATGAAGTGTTTGAAGAGCCTTATACGAAGACATTCCCAAGGCGCCAGAAGTAATCTGGCTTCACCACAGTGTTCTTTCAGTGAACGAGTGTTATAGCTAGTCTGTCATGCCTGTAGTGAAATGTTTAATAAGTCTTATATGAAGAGGTTTCAAACAGCCGCCAGCAAGCCGGGTTTAGCACAGTGTCCTTTAACTGTAAGTAAGTGAGAGCCATTCTGTATGGCATATACTTAAATGTTAGAGAGGTCTTATATGAAGATGTTCCTAAATAGAATCCAACAAGATGTGTTCAGGACAGAATAATTTCATCATAAGATAGTGACAGCCGTTTAGTATGGCATATACTGAAATGCTGAAAAGGACTGAAATGAAGATCTTCCTTAACAGTAAAACCAAGCCACTTTCACCATAGTGTTCTTTCATTGAATGGATGTAATAGATATTCTGTCATGCCTGTAGTTAAATGTTCAATAGGTCTTACATAAAAATACTCCTAATAATCTACCTGAAAGCTATGAAACACAACCTTCTTTCCTCGTAAGAAGGGTATGGCCATGCTGTATGCCACATACTGAAATGCTTGAAAAGCTTTATACGAAGATGTTCCTCAACAGTTACAAGAAAACTGCTTTCATCCCTGTGTTCGTTCAATGAGTGAATGTTTAGAGATTCTGTCATTCCTGCAAAGGAATGTTTAATAAGTCTTACATGAAGATGTTTCTAAACAGCTACAAGGAAATTTTTTTAAATATAGTGTTATTACATTGAATAAACATTAAAGACATCCTGTCATGACTGTAGGCAAATGTCTGATGAGACTTGAGCAAAATATTAATAAACAATTACTTGCAAGCTGGGTTCATCACAGTATTCTTTCCTGGCTATGGAGATGATAGCCATTCTGTATGGCATAAAGTGATATGTTTGAAGAGCCTTTGATTTATATTCTTAAACAGCTAACAAGCAAGATGGTTTCTTCACAGTGTTCTTTCAGTGAATGAATGTTCTAGATATTGTCACATCTGTGGTGAAATATTTGATATATGATGTTCCTAAACAGCTACCCATAAACTGGATTCAGCATGTGTTCTTTCATTTTGTGAAAATGATAGTCGCTCTGTGTGGAATATACTTAAGTATTTGAAGTGTATTATGTGCAGATGTTCCTAAACAGTGAAAAGAAGATGGTTTTTGCATAATTTTCTTTCAGATAACAAATGTTATAGACATTGTCACATCTGTAGTCAAATGTTTGATATGATTTATGTGAAAATATCCCTAAACAGCTACCTGTTGGCTTGATTAAGCACAATGCTCTTTCATTGTAAGAAAGTGATAGCTGTTCCATGTGGCATATACTGAAATGTTTGAAATGTCATCTGTGAAGATGTTCCTTAAGAGCTACTTGCTGGGTGTTTTCAAGACAATGTTCTTTCAGTGAATGGATGTTGTAGATAGTCTATCACACCCGTAGTGAAATGCTGGATAAGTTTTATGAAGATGTCCCTAAGTAGCTACAAGCAAAATGGTTTCACAACAGTGTTCTTACAGACATTGAAGGTTATAGATATTCTGTCATGCCTGTAGTGAAATGTTTGATAAGACTTGCATGAACACTTACATGAAGATGTTTCTAAACAGCCACAAGCAAGCTTTTTCAACACAGTATTTCATTGAATGAATGTAATAATTATCACATTGTGGCTGCAGAGAAACGTTTGATAAGACACACACAAAATGTTCATAAATAGCATGTGCCAGCTGGTTGCATCACAATGTTGTTTAATTTAATGGAAGTGATCATCATTCTGTATAGCATATGATGTGTTTGAATAGCCTTATATAAAGATATTCCTAAACACTTATGAGCAATCTGGTTTCACCAGAGTGTGTTCCTCAGTGAAGGAATCTTACAGAGATTCTGTCAGAGCAGTAGTGACATGTTTGGTGTTTTGTATGAAGAAACCCTAAATGGCTTCCTGCAAGATGAGTTCAACACAGTGTTATTTCATTTTAAGAAAATGATAGTCATTCTGTTTGGCATAAACTGAAATATTAGAAAAGCCTTATATCAAGAGGTTCCTAATTAGCTACCAGCAATCTGGCTTCACAATAGTGTTCTTTCATTGAATGGATGTAATAGATACTTTGTAGTGAAATGTATGATAAGTCTCTTATGAAAAGGTTCCTAAACAGCTGCCTGCAATCTGGCTTCAGCACATTATATCATTGTCTCAAAGTGATATTCATTCAGTATGTCTTATATGGAAACGCTTGAAATGGTGAACATGAAGAAGTTTCTAAATATATACAAGCAAGATTGTTTCTCCACAGTTTTCTTTCAGTGACTGAATGTTACGTATAGTCTGTCACGACTATTGTAAAATGTTTGATGAGTCTTATGTAAAAACGTTCCTAGATAGCTATCTGTGAGCTCTATTTAGCACAGTGTTCTTTCATTGTAGGAAAATGATACCCATTCATTATGGCATATACTGAAATGTGAGAAATGTCTCAAATACAAATGTTCCTAATAATAGCTTCAAGATGCTTTCACCACAGAGTTCTTTCAGTGAAACAATATTGCAGATATTCTGTGACACTTGTAGTGAAGTGTTAGTTAAAACTTACTTGCAAGCTGGATTCAGCACAGTGTTTCTTTCATTGTTTGAAACTCATATTCAATCAGAACAGCAAATATTGAAATGGTTATAATGACTAATATGAAGAGGATCCTTAATGGCTGCAAGTAAGATGGTTTCACCACAGTTTTCTCTCAGTGAACAAATGCTATATATATTCTGTCCCGCATGCAATGAAATGTTTGTTAAGTCTTATATGAACATGTTCCTAAACAGCTACCCGCAAACTGGGCTTAGAACAGTGTTCTCACACTGTTAGTAATTGATAGGTCATCTGTAGGGCATATGCTGAAATGTTTGAAATGTCTTATGTGAATATGCCCCTAAACAGCTGTAAGCACATTTGTTTCACCAGAGTTCCTTTAGTGTCTGAATCTTATGGATATTTTTCAAGTCTGTAGTGTAATTTTTTAAGTATTTTATGAAGTTCTTCCTAAACAGATACTAGGAAACAAGGGTTCAGCTCATCCTTCTTTCCTTGAGTGAATATTAAAATCATTCTGTCATGACCATAGCGCAATATTTGTTAAGACTTATAAAAAGATATTTCTAAAAAAACAACTTTCCAGCTGGGTTCTTAACATTGTTCTTTCATTTTATGGAAGTGATAACCATTCTGGATGGAATACACTGAAATGTTTGAAAAGACTTGTATGAAGATACTCCTAAATAGCTACAAGCAATCTGGTTACACCACAGTGTTCTTTCATTTAATAAACTTTATCTATAGTCTCCTATAGCTGTAGTGAAATGTTTTATATCATATATGAAAATGTTCCTACAGCTACCTGCAAGCTGGGATCAGCACACTGACTTTTCATTGTAATAAAGTGATAGTTACTTTGTATGGCATACACTGAAATGTCAGAAAAGACTTATATGAGTCTATTTCTAAAGAGATACAAGCAAGCTGGTTTCACAATAGTGATCTTTCATTGAATTAATGTAATAGATATTCTGTCGCACATGTTGTGAAATGTTCAATAAATCTTACATGAAAATGTTACTATAAGTCTACCTGAAAGCTGAGTTAAGTACAATGTTTTTTCATTTTAAGAAAGTATAGCTGTTCTCTATGGCTCATACTGAAATGCTAGAAAAGACTTACATGAAGATGTTCCTTAAAAGCTACAAGGAAGTTGGTTTCACCACAGCATTCTTTCAAAGAGTGAATGTTATAGATATTCCATCATGCCCGTAGTGAAATGTTTGATAGGACTTATTTGAAGATTCCCCTAAAGAGCTGCAAGCAAGGTGTTTTCACCACAGTGTTCATTCAGAAAATGAATGTTATACGTATTCTGTCATGCCTCAAGAGAACTATTTGATGTCTTATGTGAGAGTGTTCCTGAACAGCTACAAGCAAGCTTTTTCAACATAGTGTGGTTTCCTTGAATGAATGTTATGGATATCATGTTGCGGCTGTAGAGAAACGTTTGATAAGACATAAATGAAATGCTCATAAAGAGCCACTGGTTTCATCAGAACGTTCTTTCTGGATATGGAAGTGATAGCCATTCTGTAGGCATAATGAAGTGTTTGAAGAGCCTTATACGAAGACATTCCCAAGGCGCCAGAAGTAATCTGGCTTCACCACAGTGTTCTTTCAGTGAACGAGTGTTATAGCTAGTCTGTCATGCCTGTAGTGAAATGTTTAATAAGTCTTATATGAAGAGGTTTCAAACAGCCGCCAGCAAGCCGGGTTTAGCACAGTGTCCTTTAACTGTAAGTAAGTGAGAGCCATTCTGTATGGCATATACTTAAATGTTAGAGAGGTCTTATATGAAGATGTTCCTAAATAGAATCCAACAAGATGTGTTCAGGACAGAATAATTTCATCATAAGATAGTGACAGCCGTTTAGTATGGCATATACTGAAATGCTGAAAAGGACTGAAATGAAGATCTTCCTTAACAGTAAAACCAAGCCACTTTCACCATAGTGTTCTTTCATTGAATGGATGTAATAGATATTCTGTCATGCCTGTAGTTAAATGTTCAATAGGTCTTACATAAAAATACTCCTAATAATCTACCTGAAAGCTATTAAACACAAACTTCTTTCCTTGTAAGAAGGGTATGGCCATGCTGTATGCCACATACTGAAATGCTTGAAAAGCTTTATACGAAGATGTTCCTCAACAGTTACAAGAAAACTGCTTTCATCCCTGTGTTCGTTCAATGAGTGAATGTTTAGAGATTCTGTCATTCCTGCAAAGGAATGTTTAATAAGTCTTACATGAAGATGTTTCTAAACAGCTACAAGGAAATTTTTTTAAATATAGTGTTATTACATTGAATAAACATTAAAGACATCCTGTCATGACTGTAGGCAAATGTCTGATGAGACTTGAGCAAAATATTAATAAACAATTACTTGCAAGCTGGGTTCATCACAGTATTCTTTCCTGGCTATGGAGATGATAGCCATTCTGTATGGCATAAAGTGATATGTTTGAAGAGCCTTTGATTTATATTCTTAAACAGCTAACAAGCAAGATGGTTTCTTCACAGTGTTCTTTCAGTGAATGAATGTTCTAGATATTGTCACATCTGTGGTGAAATATTTGATATATGATGTTCCTAAACAGCTACCTATAAACTGGATTCAGCATGTGTTCTTTCATTTTGTGAAAATGATAGTCGCTCTGTGTGGAATATACTTAAGTATTTGAAGTGTATTATGTGCAGATGTTCCTAAACAGTGAAAAGAAGATGGTTTTTGCATAATTTTCTTTCAGATAACAAATGTTATAGACATTGTCACATCTGTAGTCAAATGTTTGATATGATTTATGTGAAAATATCCCTAAACAGCTACCTGTTGGCTTGATTAAGCACAATGCTGTTTCATTGTAAGAAAGTGATAGCTGTTCCATGTGGCATATACTGAAATGTTTGAAATGTCATCTGTGAAGATGTTCCTTAAGAGCTACTTGCTGGGTGTTTTCAAGACAATGTTCTTTCAGTGAATGGATGTTGTAGATAGTCTATCACACCCGTAGTGAAATGCTGGATAAGTTTTATGAAGATGTCCCTAAGTAGCTACAAGCAAAATGGTTTCACAACAGTGTTCTTACAGACATTGAAGGTTATAGATATTCTGTCATGCCTGTAGTGAAATGTTTGATAAGACTTGCATGAACACTTACATGAAGATGTTTCTAAACAGCCACAAGCAAGCTTTTTCAACACAGTATTTCATTGAATGAATGTAATAATTATCACATTGTGGCTGCAGAGAAACGTTTGATAAGACACACACAAAATGTTCATAAATAGCATGTGCCAGCTGGTTGCATCACAATGTTGTTTAATTTAATGGAAGTGATCATCATTCTGTATAGCATATGATGTGTTTGAATAGCCTTATATAAAGATATTCCTAAAAACTTATGAGCAATCTGGTTTCACCAGAGTGTGTTCCTCAGTGAAGGAATCTTACAGAGATTCTGTCAGAGCAGTAGTGACATGTTTGGTGTTTTGTATGAAGAAACCCTAAATGGCTTCCTGCAAGATGAGTTCAACACAGTGTTATTTCATTTTAAGAAAATGATAGTCATTCTGTTTGGCATAAACTGAAATATTAGAAAAGCCTTATATCAAGAGGTTCCTAATTAGCTACCAGCAATCTGGCTTCACAATAGTGTTCTTTCATTGAATGGATGTAATAGATACTTTGTAGTGAAATGTATGATAAGTCTCTTATGAAAAGGTTCCTAAACAGCTGCCTGCAATCTGGCTTCAGCACATTATATCATTGTCTCAAAGTGATATTCATTCAGTATGTCTTATATGGAAACGCTTGAAATGGTGAACATGAAGAAGTTTCTAAATATATACAAGCAAGATTGTTTCTCCACAGTTTTCTTTCAGTGACTGAATGTTATGTATAGTCTGTCACGACTATTGTAAAATGTTTGATGAGTCTTATGTAAAAACGTTCCTAGATAGCTATCTGTGAGCTCTATTTAGCACAGTGTTCTTTCATTGTAGGAAAATGATACCCATTCATTATGGCATATACTGAAATGTGAGAAATGTCTCAAATACAAATGTTCCTAATAATAGCTTCAAGATGCTTTCACCACAGAGTTCTTTCAGTGAAACAATATTGCAGATATTCTGTGACACTTGTAGTGAAGTGTTAGTTAAAACTTACTTGCAAGCTGGATTCAGCACAGTGTTTCTTTCATTGTTTGAAACTCATATTCAATCAGAACAGCAAATATTGAAATGGTTATAATGACTAATATGAAGAGGATCCTTAATGGCTGCAAGTAAGATGGTTTCACCACAGTTTTCTCTCAGTGAACAAATGCTATATATATTCTGTCCCGCATGCAATGAAATGTTTGTTAAGTCTTATATGAACATGTTCCTAAACAGCTACCCGCAAACTGGGCTTAGAACAGTGTTCTCACACTGTTAGTAATTGATAGGTCATCTGTAGGGCATATGCTGAAATGTTTGAAATGTCTTATGTGAATATGCCCCTAAACAGCTGTAAGCACATTTGTTTCACCAGAGTTCCTTTAGTGTCTGAATCTTATGGATATTTTTCAAGTCTGTAGTGTAATTTTTTAAGTATTTTATGAAGTTCTTCCTAAACAGATACTAGGAAACAAGGGTTCAGCTCATCCTTCTTTCCTTGAGTGAATATTAAAATCATTCTGTCATGACCATAGCGCAATATTTGTTAAGACTTATAAAAAGATATTTCTAAAAAAACAACTTTCCAGCTGGGTTCTTAACATTGTTCTTTCATTTTATGGAAGTGATAACCATTCTGGATGGAATACACTGAAATGTTTGAAAAGACTTGTATGAAGATACTCCTAAATAGCTACAAGCAATCTGGTTACACCACAGTGTTCTTTCATTTAATAAACTTTATCTATAGTCTCCTATAGCTGTAGTGAAATGTTTTATATCATATATGAAAATGTTCCTACAGCTACCTGCAAGCTGGGATCAGCACACTGACTTTTCATTGTAATAAAGTGATAGTTACTTTGTATGGCATACACTGAAATGTCAGAAAAGACTTATATGAGTCTATTTCTAAAGAGATACAAGCAAGCTGGTTTCACAATAGTGATCTTTCATTGAATTAATGTAATAGATATTCTGTCGCACATGTTGTGAAATGTTCAATAAATCTTACATGAAAATGTTACTATAAGTCTACCTGAAAGCTGAGTTAAGTACAATGTTTTTTCATTTTAAGAAAGTATAGCTGTTCTCTATGGCTCATACTGAAATGCTAGAAAAGACTTACATGAAGATGTTCCTTAAAAGCTACAAGGAAGTTGGTTTCACCACAGCATTCTTTCAAAGAGTGAATGTTATAGATATTCCATCATGCCCGTAGTGAAATGTTTGATAGGACTTATTTGAAGATTCCCCTAAAGAGCTGCAAGCAAGGTGTTTTCACCACAGTGTTCATTCAGAAAATGAATGTTATACGTATTCTGTCATGCCTCAAGAGAACTATTTGATGTCTTATGTGAGAGTGTTCCTGAACAGCTACAAGCAAGCTTTTTCAACATAGTGTGGTTTCCTTGAATGAATGTTATGGATATCATGTTGCGGCTGTAGAGAAACGTTTGATAAGACATAAATGAAATGCTCATAAAGAGCCACTGGTTTCATCAGAACGTTCTTTCTGGATATGGAAGCGATAGCCATTCTGTAGGCATAATGAAGTGTTTGAAGAGCCTTATACGAAGACATTCCCAAGGCGCCAGAAGTAATCTGGCTTCACCACAGTGTTCTTTCAGTGAACGAGTGTTATAGCTAGTCTGTCATGCCTGTAGTGAAATGTTTAATAAGTCTTATATGAAGAGGTTTCAAACAGCCGCCAGCAAGCCGGGTTTAGCACAGTGTCCTTTAACTGTAAGTAAGTGAGAGCCATTCTGTATGGCATATACTTAAATGTTAGAGAGGTCTTATATGAAGATGTTCCTAAATAGAATCCAACAAGATGTGTTCAGGACAGAATAATTTCATCATAAGATAGTGACAGCCGTTTAGTATGGCATATACTGAAATGCTGAAAAGGACTGAAATGAAGATCTTCCTTAACAGTAAAACCAAGCCACTTTCACCATAGTGTTCTTTCATTGAATGGATGTAATAGATATTCTGTCATGCCTGTAGTTAAATGTTCAATAGGTCTTACATAAAAATACTCCTAATAATCTACCTGAAAGCTATTAAACACAAACTTCTTTCCTTGTAAGAAGGGTATGGCCATGCTGTATGCCATATACTGAAATGCTTGAAAAGCTTTATACGAAGATGTTCCTCAACAGTTACAAGAAAACTGCTTTCATCCCTGTGGTCGTTCAATGAGTGAATGTTTAGAGATTCTGTCATTCCTGCAAAGGAATGTTTAATAAGTCTTACATGAAGATGTTTCTAAACAGCTACAAGGAAATTTTTTTAAATATAGTGTTATTACATTGAATAGACATTAAAGATATCCTGTCATGACTGTAGGCAAATGTCTGATGAGACTTGAGCAAGATATTAATAAACAATTACTTGCAAGCTGGGTTCATCACAGTATTCTTTCCTGGCTATGGAGATGATAGCCATTCTGTATGGCATAAAGTGATATGTTTGAAGAGCCTTTGATTTATATTCTTAAACAGCTAACAAGCAAGATGGTTTCTTCACAGTGTTCTTTCAGTGAATGAATGTTCTAGATATTGTCACATCTGTGGTGAAATATTTGATATATGATGTTCCTAAACAGCTACCTATAAACTGGATTCAGCATGTGTTCTTTCATTTTGTGAAAATGATAGTCGCTCTGTGTGGAATATACTTAAGTATTTGAAGTGTATTATGTGCAGATGTTCCTAAACAGTGAAAAGAAGATGGTTTTTGCATAATTTTCTTTCAGATAACAAATGTTATAGACATTGTCACATCTGTAGTCAAATGTTTGATATGATTTATGTGAAAATATCCCTAAACAGCTACCTGTTGGCTTGATTAAGCACAATGCTGTTTCATTGTAAGAAAGTGATAGCTGTTCCATGTGGCATATACTGAAATGTTTGAAATGTCATCTGTGAAGATGTTCCTTAAGAGCTACTTGCTGGGTGTTTTCAAGACAATGTTCTTTCAGTGAATGGATGTTGTAGATAGTCTATCACACCCGTAGTGAAATGCTGGATAAGTTTTATGAAGATGTCCCTGAGTAGCTACAAGCAAAATGGTTTCACAACAGTGTTCTTACAGACATTGAAGGTTATAGATATTCTGTCATGCCTGTAGTGAAATGTTTGATAAGACTTGCATGAACACTTACATGAAGATGTTTCTAAACAGCCACAAGCAAGCTTTTTCAACACAGTATTTCATTGAATGAATGTAATAATTATCACATTGTGGCTGCAGAGAAACGTTTGATAAGACACACACAAAATGTTCATAAATAGCATGTGCCAGCTGGTTGCATCACAATGTTGTTTAATTTAATGGAAGTGATCATCATTCTGTATAGCATATGATGTGTTTGAATAGCCTTATATAAAGATATTCCTAAAAACTTATGAGCAATCTGGTTTCACCAGAGTGTGTTCCTCAGTGAAGGAATCTTACAGAGATTCTGTCAGAGCAGTAGTGACATGTTTGGTGTTTTGTATGAAGAAACCCTAAATGGCTTCCTGCAAGATGAGTTCAACACAGTGTTATTTCATTTTAAGAAAATGATAGTCATTCTGTTTGGCATAAACTGAAATATTAGAAAAGCCTTATATCAAGAGGTTCCTAATTAGCTACCAGCAATCTGGCTTCACAATAGTGTTCTTTCATTGAATGGATGTAATAGAGACTTTGTAGTGAAATGTATGATAAGTCTCTTATGAAAAGGTTCCTAAACAGCTGCCTGCAATCTGGCTTCAGCACATTATATCATTGTCTCAAAGTGATATTCATTCAGTATGTCTTATATGGAAACGCTTGAAATGGTGAACATGAAGAAGTTTCTAAATATGTACAAGCAAGATTGTTTCTCCACAGTTTTCTTTCAGTGACTGAATGTTATGTATAGTCTGTCACGACTATTGTAAAATGTTTGATGAGTCTTATGTAAAAACGTTCCTAGATAGCTATCTGTGAGCTCTATTTAGCACAGTGTTCTTTCATTGTAGGAAAATGATACCCATTCATTATGGCATATACTGAAATGTGAGAAATGTCTCAAATACAAATGTTCCTAATAATAGCTTCAAGATGCTTTCACCACAGAGTTCTTTCAGTGAAACAATATTGCAGATATTCTGTGACACTTGTAGTGAAGTGTTAGTTAAAACTTACTTGCAAGCTGGATTCAGCACAGTGTTTCTTTCATTGTTTGAAACTCATATTCAATCAGAACAGCAAATATTGAAATGGTTATAATGACTAATATGAAGAGGATCCTTAATGGCTGCAAGTAAGATGGTTTCACCACAGTTTTCTCTCAGTGAACAAATGCTGTATATATTCTGTCCCGCATGCAATGAAATGTTTGTTAAGTCTTATATGAACATGTTCCTAAACAGCTACCCGCAAACTGGGCTTAGAACAGTGTTCTCACACTGTTAGTAATTGATAGGTCATCTGTAGGGCATATGCTGAAATGTTTGAAATGTCTTATGTGAATATGCCCCTAAACAGCTGTAAGCACATTTGTTTCACCAGAGTTCCTTTAGTGTCTGAATCTTATGGATATTTTTCAAGTCTGTAGTGTAATTTTTTAAGTATTTTATGAAGTTCTTCCTAAACAGATACTAGGAAACAAGGGTTCAGCTCATCCTTCTTTCCTTGAGTGAATATTAAAATCATTCTGTCATGACCATAGCGCAATATTTGTTAAGACTTATAAAAAGATATTTCTAAAAGACAACTTTCCAGCTGGGTTCTTAACATTGTTCTTTCATTTTATGGAAGTGATAACCATTCTGGATGGAATACACTGAAATGTTTGAAAAGACTTGTATGAAGATACTCCTAAATAGCTACAAGCAATCTGGTTACACCACAGTGTTCTTTCATTTAATAAACTTTATATATAGTCTCCTATAGCTGTAGTGAAATGTTTTATATCATATATGAAAATGTTCCTACAGCTACCTGCAAGCTGGGATCAGCACACTGACTTTTCATTGTAATAAAGTGATAGTTACTTTGTATGGCATACACTGAAATGTCAGAAAAGACTTATATGAGTGTATTTCTAAAGAGATACAAGCAAGCTGGTTTCACAATAGTGATCTTTCATTGAATTAATGTAATAGATATTCTGTCGCACATGTTGTGAAATGTTCAATAAATCTTACATGAAAATGTTACTATAAGTCTACCTGAAAGCTGAGTTAAGTACAATGTTTTTTCATTTTAAGAAAGTATAGCTGTTCTCTATGGCTCATACTGAAATGCTAGAAAAGACTTACATGAAGATGTTCCTTAAAAGCTACAAGGAAGTTGCTTTCACCACAGCATTCTTTCAATGTGTGAATGTTATAGATATTCCATCATGCCCGTAGTGAAATGTTTGATAGGACTTATTTGAAGATTCCCCTAAACAGCTGCAAGCAAGGTGTTTTCACCACAGTGTTCATTCAGAAAATGAATGTTATACGTATTCTGTCATGCCTCAAGAGAACTATTTGATGTCTTATGTGAGAGTGTTCCTGAACAGCTACAAGCAAGCTTTTTCAACATAGTGTGGTTTCCTTGAATGAATGTTATGGATATCATGTTGCGGCTGTAGAGAAACGTTTGATAAGACATAAATGAAATGCTCATAAAGAGCCACTGGTTTCATCAGAACGTTCTTTCTGGATATGGAAGTGATAGCCATTCTGTAGGCATAATGAAGTGTTTGAAGAGCCTTATACGAAGACATTCCCAAGGCGCCAGAAGTAATCTGGCTTCACCACAGTGTTCTTTCAGTGAACGAGTGTTATAGCTAGTCTGTCATGCCTGTAGTGAAATGTTTAATAAGTCTTATATGAAGAGGTTTCAAACAGCCGCCAGCAAGCCGGGTTTAGCACAGTGTCCTTTAACTGTAAGTAAGTGAGAGCCATTCTGTATGGCATATACTTAAATGTTAGAGAGGTCTTATATGAAGATGTTCCTAAATAGAATCCAACAAGATGTGTTCAGGACAGAATAATTTCATCATAAGATAGTGACAGCCGTTTAGTATGGCATATACTGAAATGCTGAAAAGGACTGAAATGAAGATCTTCCTTAACAGTAAAACCAAGCCACTTTCACCATAGTGTTCTTTCATTGAATGGATGTAATAGATATTCTGTCATGCCTGTAGTTAAATGTTCAATAGGTCTTACATAAAAATACTCCTAATAATCTTCCTGAAAGCTATGAAACACAACCTTCTTTCCTTGTAAGAAGGGTATGGCCATGCTGTATGCCATATACTGAAATGCTTGAAAAGCTTTATACGAAGATGTTCCTCAACAGTTACAAGAAAACTGCTTTCATCCCTGTGTTCGTTCAATGAGTGAATGTTTAGAGATTCTGTCATTCCTGCAAAGGAATGTTTAATAAGTCTTACATGAAGATGTTTCTAAACAGCTACAAGGAAATTTTTTTAAATATAGTGTTATTACATTGAATAGACATTAAAGATATCCTGTCATGACTGTAGGCAAATGTCTGATGAGACTTGAGCAAGATATTAATAAACAATTACTTGCAAGCTGGGTTCATCACAGTATTCTTTCCTGGCTATGGAGATGATAGCCATTCTGTATGGCATAAAGTGATATGTTTGAAGAGCCTTTGATTTATATTCTTAAACAGCTAACAAGCAAGATGGTTTCTTCACAGTGTTCTTTCAGTGAATGAATGTTCTAGATATTGTCACATCTGTGGTGAAATATTTGATATATGATGTTCCTAAACAGCTACCTATAAACTGGATTCAGCATGTGTTCTTTCATTTTGTGAAAATGATAGTCGCTCTGTGTGGAATATACTTAAGTATTTGAAGTGTATTATGTGCAGATGTTCCTAAACAGTGAAAAGAAGATGGTTTTTGCATAATTTTCTTTCAGATAACAAATGTTATAGACATTGTCACATCTGTAGTCAAATGTTTGATATGATTTATGTGAAAATATCCCTAAACAGCTACCTGTTGGCTTGATTAAGCACAATGCTGTTTCATTGTAAGAAAGTGATAGCTGTTCCATGTGGCATATACTGAAATGTTTGAAATGTCATCTGTGAAGATGTTCCTTAAGAGCTACTTGCTGGGTGTTTTCAAGACAATGTTCTTTCAGTGAATGGATGTTGTAGATAGTCTATCACACCCGTAGTGAAATGCTGGATAAGTTTTATGAAGATGTCCCTGAGTAGCTACAAGCAAAATGGTTTCACAACAGTGTTCTTACAGACATTGAAGGTTATAGATATTCTGTCATGCCTGTAGTGAAATGTTTGATAAGACTTGCATGAACACTTACATGAAGATGTTTCTAAACAGCCACAAGCAAGCTTTTTCAACACAGTATTTCATTGAATGAATGTAATAATTATCACATTGTGGCTGCAGAGAAACGTTTGATAAGACACACACAAAATGTTCATAAATAGCATGTGCCAGCTGGTTGCATCACAATGTTGTTTAATTTAATGGAAGTGATCATCATTCTGTATAGCATATGATGTGTTTGAATAGCCTTATATAAAGATATTCCTAAAAACTTATGAGCAATCTGGTTTCACCAGAGTGTGTTCCTCAGTGAAGGAATCTTACAGAGATTCTGTCAGAGCAGTAGTGACATGTTTGGTGTTTTGTATGAAGAAACCCTAAATGGCTTCCTGCAAGATGAGTTCAACACAGTGTTATTTCATTTTAAGAAAATGATAGTCATTCTGTTTGGCATAAACTGAAATATTAGAAAAGCCTTATATCAAGAGGTTCCTAATTAGCTACCAGCAATCTGGCTTCACAATAGTGTTCTTTCATTGAATGGATGTAATAGAGACTTTGTAGTGAAATGTATGATAAGTCTCTTATGAAAAGGTTCCTAAACAGCTGCCTGCAATCTGGCTTCAGCACATTATATCATTGTCTCAAAGTGATATTCATTCAGTATGTCTTATATGGAAACGCTTGAAATGGTGAACATGAAGAAGTTTCTAAATATGTACAAGCAAGATTGTTTCTCCACAGTTTTCTTTCAGTGACTGAATGTTATGTATAGTCTGTCACGACTATTGTAAAATGTTTGATGAGTCTTATGTAAAAACGTTCCTAGATAGCTATCTGTGAGCTCTATTTAGCACAGTGTTCTTTCATTGTAGGAAAATGATACCCATTCATTATGGCATATACTGAAATGTGAGAAATGTCTCAAATACAAATGTTCCTAATAATAGCTTCAAGATGCTTTCACCACAGAGTTCTTTCAGTGAAACAATATTGCAGATATTCTGTGACACTTGTAGTGAAGTGTTAGTTAAAACTTACTTGCAAGCTGGATTCAGCACAGTGTTTCTTTCATTGTTTGAAACTCATATTCAATCAGAACAGCAAATATTGAAATGGTTATAATGACTAATATGAAGAGGATCCTTAATGGCTGCAAGTAAGATGGTTTCACCACAGTTTTCTCTCAGTGAACAAATGCTGTATATATTCTGTCCCGCATGCAATGAAATGTTTGTTAAGTCTTATATGAACATGTTCCTAAACAGCTACCCGCAAACTGGGCTTAGAACAGTGTTCTCACACTGTTAGTAATTGATAGGTCATCTGTAGGGCATATGCTGAAATGTTTGAAATGTCTTATGTGAATATGCCCCTAAACAGCTGTAAGCACATTTGTTTCACCAGAGTTCCTTTAGTGTCTGAATCTTATGGATATTTTTCAAGTCTGTAGTGTAATTTTTTAAGTATTTTATGAAGTTCTTCCTAAACAGATACTAGGAAACAAGGGTTCAGCTCATCCTTCTTTCCTTGAGTGAATATTAAAATCATTCTGTCATGACCATAGCGCAATATTTGTTAAGACTTATAAAAAGATATTTCTAAAAGACAACTTTCCAGCTGGGTTCTTAACATTGTTCTTTCATTTTATGGAAGTGATAACCATTCTGGATGGAATACACTGAAATGTTTGAAAAGACTTGTATGAAGATACTCCTAAATAGCTACAAGCAATCTGGTTACACCACAGTGTTCTTTCATTTAATAAACTTTATATATAGTCTCCTATAGCTGTAGTGAAATGTTTTATATCATATATGAAAATGTTCCTACAGCTACCTGCAAGCTGGGATCAGCACACTGACTTTTCATTGTAATAAAGTGATAGTTACTTTGTATGGCATACACTGAAATGTCAGAAAAGACTTATATGAGTGTATTTCTAAAGAGATACAAGCAAGCTGGTTTCACAATAGTGATCTTTCATTGAATTAATGTAATAGATATTCTGTCGCACATGTTGTGAAATGTTCAATAAATCTTACATGAAAATGTTACTATAAGTCTACCTGAAAGCTGAGTTAAGTACAATGTTTTTTCATTTTAAGAAAGTATAGCTGTTCTCTATGGCTCATACTGAAATGCTAGAAAAGACTTACATGAAGATGTTCCTTAAAAGCTACAAGGAAGTTGCTTTCACCACAGCATTCTTTCAATGTGTGAATGTTATAGATATTCCATCATGCCCGTAGTGAAATGTTTGATAGGACTTATTTGAAGATTCCCCTAAACAGCTGCAAGCAAGGTGTTTTCACCACAGTGTTCATTCAGAAAATGAATGTTATACGTATTCTGTCATGCCTCAAGAGAACTATTTGATGTCTTATGTGAGAGTGTTCCTGAACAGCTACAAGCAAGCTTTTTCAACATAGTGTGGTTTCCTTGAATGAATGTTATGGATATCATGTTGCGGCTGTAGAGAAACGTTTGATAAGACATAAATGAAATGCTCATAAAGAGCCACTGGTTTCATCAGAACGTTCTTTCTGGATATGGAAGTGATAGCCATTCTGTAGGCATAATGAAGTGTTTGAAGAGCCTTATACGAAGACATTCCCAAGGCGCCAGAAGTAATCTGGCTTCACCACAGTGTTCTTTCAGTGAACGAGTGTTATAGCTAGTCTGTCATGCCTGTAGTGAAATGTTTAATAAGTCTTATATGAAGAGGTTTCAAACAGCCGCCAGCAAGCCGGGTTTAGCACAGTGTCCTTTAACTGTAAGTAAGTGAGAGCCATTCTGTATGGCATATACTTAAATGTTAGAGAGGTCTTATATGAAGATGTTCCTAAATAGAATCCAACAAGATGTGTTCAGGACAGAATAATTTCATCATAAGATAGTGACAGCCGTTTAGTATGGCATATACTGAAATGCTGAAAAGGACTGAAATGAAGATCTTCCTTAACAGTAAAACCAAGCCACTTTCACCATAGTGTTCTTTCATTGAATGGATGTAATAGATATTCTGTCATGCCTGTAGTTAAATGTTCAATAGGTCTTACATAAAAATACTCCTAATAATCTTCCTGAAAGCTATGAAACACAACCTTCTTTCCTTGTAAGAAGGGTATGGCCATGCTGTATGCCATATACTGAAATGCTTGAAAAGCTTTATACGAAGATGTTCCTCAACAGTTACAAGAAAACTGCTTTCATCCCTGTGTTCGTTCAATGAGTGAATGTTTAGAGATTCTGTCATTCCTGCAAAGGAATGTTTAATAAGTCTTACATGAAGATGTTTCTAAACAGCTACAAGGAAATTTTTTTAAATATAGTGTTATTACATTGAATAGACATTAAAGATATCCTGTCATGACTGTAGGCAAATGTCTGATGAGACTTGAGCAAGATATTAATAAACAATTACTTGCAAGCTGGGTTCATCACAGTATTCTTTCCTGGCTATGGAGATGATAGCCATTCTGTATGGCATAAAGTGATATGTTTGAAGAGCCTTTGATTTATATTCTTAAACAGCTAACAAGCAAGATGGTTTCTTCACAGTGTTCTTTCAGTGAATGAATGTTCTAGATATTGTCACATCTGTGGTGAAATATTTGATATATGATGTTCCTAAACAGCTACCTATAAACTGGATTCAGCATGTGTTCTTTCATTTTGTGAAAATGATAGTCGCTCTGTGTGGAATATACTTAAGTATTTGAAGTGTATTATGTGCAGATGTTCCTAAACAGTGAAAAGAAGATGGTTTTTGCATAATTTTCTTTCAGATAACAAATGTTATAGACATTGTCACATCTGTAGTCAAATGTTTGATATGATTTATGTGAAAATATCCCTAAACAGCTACCTGTTGGCTTGATTAAGCACAATGCTGTTTCATTGTAAGAAAGTGATAGCTGTTCCATGTGGCATATACTGAAATGTTTGAAATGTCATCTGTGAAGATGTTCCTTAAGAGCTACTTGCTGGGTGTTTTCAAGACAATGTTCTTTCAGTGAATGGATGTTGTAGATAGTCTATCACACCCGTAGTGAAATGCTGGATAAGTTTTATGAAGATGTCCCTGAGTAGCTACAAGCAAAATGGTTTCACAACAGTGTTCTTACAGACATTGAAGGTTATAGATATTCTGTCATGCCTGTAGTGAAATGTTTGATAAGACTTGCATGAACACTTACATGAAGATGTTTCTAAACAGCCACAAGCAAGCTTTTTCAACACAGTATTTCATTGAATGAATGTAATAATTATCACATTGTGGCTGCAGAGAAACGTTTGATAAGACACACACAAAATGTTCATAAATAGCATGTGCCAGCTGGTTGCATCACAATGTTGTTTAATTTAATGGAAGTGATCATCATTCTGTATAGCATATGATGTGTTTGAATAGCCTTATATAAAGATATTCCTAAAAACTTATGAGCAATCTGGTTTCACCAGAGTGTGTTCCTCAGTGAAGGAATCTTACAGAGATTCTGTCAGAGCAGTAGTGACATGTTTGGTGTTTTGTATGAAGAAACCCTAAATGGCTTCCTGCAAGATGAGTTCAACACAGTGTTATTTCATTTTAAGAAAATGATAGTCATTCTGTTTGGCATAAACTGAAATATTAGAAAAGCCTTATATCAAGAGGTTCCTAATTAGCTACCAGCAATCTGGCTTCACAATAGTGTTCTTTCATTGAATGGATGTAATAGATACTTTGTAGTGAAATGTATGATAAGTCTCTTATGAAAAGGTTCCTAAACAGCTGCCTGCAATCTGGCTTCAGCACATTATATCATTGTCTCAAAGTGATATTCATTCAGTATGTCTTATATGGAAACGCTTGAAATGGTGAACATGAAGAAGTTTCTAAATATGTACAAGCAAGATTGTTTCTCCACAGTTTTCTTTCAGTGACTGAATGTTATGTATAGTCTGTCACGACTATTGTAAAATGTTTGATGAGTCTTATGTAAAAACGTTCCTAGATAGCTATCTGTGAGCTCTATTTAGCACAGTGTTCTTTCATTGTAGGAAAATGATACCCATTCATTATGGCATATACTGAAATGTGAGAAATGTCTTAAATACAAATGTTCCTAATAATAGCTTCAAGATGCTTTCACCACAGAGTTCTTTCAGTGAAACAATATTGCAGATATTCTGTGACACTTGTAGTGAAGTGTTAGTTAAAACTTACTTGCAAGCTGGATTCAGCACAGTGTTTCTTTCATTGTTTGAAACTCATATTCAATCAGAACAGCAAATATTGAAATGGTTATAATGACTAATATGAAGAGGATCCTTAATGGCTGCAAGTAAGATGGTTTCACCACAGTTTTCTCTCAGTGAACAAATGCTGTATATATTCTGTCCCGCATGCAATGAAATGTTTGTTAAGTCTTATATGAACATGTTCCTAAACAGCTACCCGCAAACTGGGCTTAGAACAGTGTTCTCACACTGTTAGTAATTGATAGGTCATCTGTAGGGCATATGCTGAAATGTTTGAAATGTCTTATGTGAATATGCCCCTAAACAGCTGTAAGCACATTTGTTTCACCAGAGTTCCTTTAGTGTCTGAATCTTATGGATATTTTTCAAGTCTGTAGTGTAATTTTTTAAGTATTTTATGAAGTTCTTCCTAAACAGATACTAGGAAACAAGGGTTCAGCTCATCCTTCTTTCCTTGAGTGAATATTAAAATCATTCTGTCATGACCATAGCGCAATATTTGTTAAGACTTATAAAAAGATATTTCTAAAAGACAACTTTCCAGCTGGGTTCTTAACATTGTTCTTTCATTTTATGGAAGTGATAACCATTCTGGATGGAATACACTGAAATGTTTGAAAAGACTTGTATGAAGATACTCCTAAATAGCTACAAGCAATCTGGTTACACCACAGTGTTCTTTCATTTAATAAACTTTATATATAGTCTCCTATAGCTGTAGTGAAATGTTTTATATCATATATGAAAATGTTCCTACAGCTACCTGCAAGCTGGGATCAGCACACTGACTTTTCATTGTAATAAAGTGATAGTTACTTTGTATGGCATACACTGAAATGTCAGAAAAGACTTATATGAGTGTATTTCTAAAGAGATACAAGCAAGCTGGTTTCACAATAGTGATCTTTCATTGAATTAATGTAATAGATATTCTGTCGCACATGTTGTGAAATGTTCAATAAATCTTACATGAAAATGTTACTATAAGTCTACCTGAAAGCTGAGTTAAGTACAATGTTTTTTCATTTTAAGAAAGTATAGCTGTTCTCTATGGCTCATACTGAAATGCTAGAAAAGACTTACATGAAGATGTTCCTTAAAAGCTACAAGGAAGTTGGTTTCACCACAGCATTCTTTCAAAGAGTGAATGTTATAGATATTCCATCATGCCCGTAGTGAAATGTTTGATAGGACTTATTTGAAGATTCCCCTAAACAGCTGCAAGCAAGGTGTTTTCACCACAGTGTTCATTCAGAAAATGAATGTTATACGTATTCTGTCATGCCTCAAGAGAACTATTTGATGTCTTATGTGAGAGTGTTCCTGAACAGCTACAAGCAAGCTTTTTCAACATAGTGTGGTTTCCTTGAATGAATGTTATGGATATCATGTTGCGGCTGTAGAGAAACGTTTGATAAGACATAAATGAAATGCTCATAAAGAGCCACTGGTTTCATCAGAACGTTCTTTCTGGATATGGAAGTGATAGCCATTCTGTAGGCATAATGAAGTGTTTGAAGAGCCTTATACGAAGACATTCCCAAGGCGCCAGAAGTAATCTGGCTTCACCACAGTGTTCTTTCAGTGAACGAGTGTTATAGCTAGTCTGTCATGCCTGTAGTGAAATGTTTAATAAGTCTTATATGAAGAGGTTTCAAACAGCCGCCAGCAAGCCGGGTTTAGCACAGTGTCCTTTAACTGTAAGTAAGTGAGAGCCATTCTGTATGGCATATACTTAAATGTTAGAGAGGTCTTATATGAAGATGTTCCTAAATAGAATCCAACAAGATGTGTTCAGGACAGAATAATTTCATCATAAGATAGTGACAGCCGTTTAGTATGGCATATACTGAAATGCTGAAAAGGACTGAAATGAAGATCTTCCTTAACAGTAAAACCAAGCCACTTTCACCATAGTGTTCTTTCATTGAATGGATGTAATAGATATTCTGTCATGCCTGTAGTTAAATGTTCAATAGGTCTTACATAAAAATACTCCTAATAATCTTCCTGAAAGCTATGAAACACAACCTTCTTTCCTTGTAAGAAGGGTATGGCCATGCTGTATGCCATATACTGAAATGCTTGAAAAGCTTTATACGAAGATGTTCCTCAACAGTTACAAGAAAACTGCTTTCATCCCTGTGTTCGTTCAATGAGTGAATGTTTAGAGATTCTGTCATTCCTGCAAAGGAATGTTTAATAAGTCTTACATGAAGATGTTTCTAAACAGCTACAAGGAAATTTTTTTAAATATAGTGTTATTACATTGAATAGACATTAAAGATATCCTGTCATGACTGTAGGCAAATGTCTGATGAGACTTGAGCAAGATATTAATAAACAATTACTTGCAAGCTGGGTTCATCACAGTATTCTTTCCTGGCTATGGAGATGATAGCCATTCTGTATGGCATAAAGTGATATGTTTGAAGAGCCTTTGATTTATATTCTTAAACAGCTAACAAGCAAGATGGTTTCTTCACAGTGTTCTTTCAGTGAATGAATGTTCTAGATATTGTCACATCTGTGGTGAAATATTTGATATATGATGTTCCTAAACAGCTACCTATAAACTGGATTCAGCATGTGTTCTTTCATTTTGTGAAAATGATAGTCGCTCTGTGTGGAATATACTTAAGTATTTGAAGTGTATTATGTGCAGATGTTCCTAAACAGTGAAAAGAAGATGGTTTTTGCATAATTTTCTTTCAGATAACAAATGTTATAGACATTGTCACATCTGTAGTCAAATGTTTGATATGATTTATGTGAAAATATCCCTAAACAGCTACCTGTTGGCTTGATTAAGCACAATGCTCTTTCATTGTAAGAAAGTGATAGCTGTTCCATGTGGCATATACTGAAATGTTTGAAATGTCATCTGTGAAGATGTTCCTTAAGAGCTACTTGCTGGGTGTTTTCAAGACAATGTTCTTTCAGTGAATGAATATTGTAGATAGTCTATCACACCCGTAGTGAAATGCTGGATAAGTTTTATGAAGATGTCCCTGAGTAGCTACAAGCAAAATGGTTTCACAACAGTGTTCTTACAGACATTGAAGGTTATAGATATTCTGTCATGCCTGTAGTGAAATGTTTGATAAGACTTGCATGAACACTTACATGAAGATGTTTCTAAACAGCCACAAGCAAGCTTTTTCAACACAGTATTTCATTGAATGAATGTAATAATTATCACATTGTGGCTGCAGAGAAACGTTTGATAAGACACACACAAAATGTTCATAAATAGCATGTGCCAGCTGGTTGCATCACAATGTTGTTTAATTTAATGGAAGTGATCATCATTCTGTATAGCATATGATGTGTTTGAATAGCCTTATATAAAGATATTCCTAAAAACTTATGAGCAATCTGGTTTCACCAGAGTGTGTTCCTCAGTGAAGGAATCTTACAGAGATTCTGTCAGAGCAGTAGTGACATGTTTGGTGTTTTGTATGAAGAAACCCTAAATGGCTTCCTGCAAGATGAGTTCAACACAGTGTTATTTCATTTTAAGAAAATGATAGTCATTCTGTTTGGCATAAACTGAAATATTAGAAAAGCCTTATATCAAGAGGTTCCTAATTAGCTACCAGCAATCTGGCTTCACAATAGTGTTCTTTCATTGAATGGATGTAATAGATACTTTGTAGTGAAATGTATGATAAGTCTCTTATGAAAAGGTTCCTAAACAGCTGCCTGCAATCTGGCTTCAGCACATTATATCATTGTCTCAAAGTGATATTCATTCAGTATGTCTTATATGGAAACGCTTGAAATGGTGAACATGAAGAAGTTTCTAAATATGTACAAGCAAGATTGTTTCTCCACAGTTTTCTTTCAGTGACTGAATGTTATGTATAGTCTGTCACGACTATTGTAAAATGTTTGATGAGTCTTATGTAAAAACGTTCCTAGATAGCTATCTGTGAGCTCTATTTAGCACAGTGTTCTTTCATTGTAGGAAAATGATACCCATTCATTATGGCATATACTGAAATGTGAGAAATGTCTTAAATACAAATGTTCCTAATAATAGCTTCAAGATGCTTTCACCACAGAGTTCTTTCAGTGAAACAATATTGCAGATATTCTGTGACACTTGTAGTGAAGTGTTAGTTAAAACTTACTTGCAAGCTGGATTCAGCACAGTGTTTCTTTCATTGTTTGAAACTCATATTCAATCAGAACAGCAAATATTGAAATGGTTATAATGACTAATATGAAGAGGATCCTTAATGGCTGCAAGTAAGATGGTTTCACCACAGTTTTCTCTCAGTGAACAAATGCTATATATATTCTGTCCCGCATGCAATGAAATGTTTGTTAAGTCTTATATGAACATGTTCCTAAACAGCTACCCGCAAACTGGGCTTAGAACAGTGTTCTCACACTGTTAGTAATTGATAGGTCATCTGTAGGGCATATGCTGAAATGTTTGAAATGTCTTATGTGAATATGCCCCTAAACAGCTGTAAGCACATTTGTTTCACCAGAGTTCCTTTAGTGTCTGAATCTTATGGATATTTTTCAAGTCTGTAGTGTAATTTTTTAAGTATTTTATGAAGTTCTTCCTAAACAGATACTAGGAAACAAGGGTTCAGCTCATCCTTCTTTCCTTGAGTGAATATTAAAATCATTCTGTCATGACCATAGCGCAATATTTGTTAAGACTTATAAAAAGATATTTCTAAAAGACAACTTTCCAGCTGGGTTCTTAACATTGTTCTTTCATTTTATGGAAGTGATAACCATTCTGGATGGAATACACTGAAATGTTTGAAAAGACTTGTATGAAGATACTCCTAAATAGCTACAAGCAATCTGGTTACACCACAGTGTTCTTTCATTTAATAAACTTTATATATAGTCTCCTATAGCTGTAGTGAAATGTTTTATATCATATATGAAAATGTTCCTACAGCTACCTGCAAGCTGGGATCAGCACACTGACTTTTCATTGTAATAAAGTGATAGTTACTTTGTATGGCATACACTGAAATGTCAGAAAAGACTTATATGAGTGTATTTCTAAAGAGATACAAGCAAGCTGGTTTCACAATAGTGATCTTTCATTGAATTAATGTAATAGATATTCTGTCGCACATGTTGTGAAATGTTCAATAAATCTTACATGAAAATGTTACTATAAGTCTACCTGAAAGCTGAGTTAAGTACAATGTTTTTTCATTTTAAGAAAGTATAGCTGTTCTCTATGGCTCATACTGAAATGCTAGAAAAGACTTACATGAAGATGTTCCTTAAAAGCTACAAGGAAGTTGGTTTCACCACAGCATTCTTTCAAAGAGTGAATGTTATAGATATTCCATCATGCCCGTAGTGAAATGTTTGATAGGACTTATTTGAAGATTCCCCTAAACAGCTGCAAGCAAGGTGTTTTCACCACAGTGTTCATTCAGAAAATGAATGTTATACGTATTCTGTCATGCCTCAAGAGAACTATTTGATGTCTTATGTGAGAGTGTTCCTGAACAGCTACAAGCAAGCTTTTTCAACATAGTGTGGTTTCCTTGAATGAATGTTATGGATATCATGTTGCGGCTGTAGAGAAACGTTTGATAAGACATAAATGAAATGCTCATAAAGAGCCACTGGTTTCATCAGAACGTTCTTTCTGGATATGGAAGTGATAGCCATTCTGTAGGCATAATGAAGTGTTTGAAGAGCCTTATACGAAGACATTCCCAAGGCGCCAGAAGTAATCTGGCTTCACCACAGTGTTCTTTCAGTGAACGAGTGTTATAGCTAGTCTGTCATGCCTGTAGTGAAATGTTTAATAAGTCTTATATGAAGAGGTTTCAAACAGCCGCCAGCAAGCCGGGTTTAGCACAGTGTCCTTTAACTGTAAGTAAGTGAGAGCCATTCTGTATGGCATATACTTAAATGTTAGAGAGGTCTTATATGAAGATGTTCCTAAATAGAATCCAACAAGATGTGTTCAGGACAGAATAATTTCATCATAAGATAGTGACAGCCGTTTAGTATGGCATATACTGAAATGCTGAAAAGGACTGAAATGAAGATCTTCCTTAACAGTAAAACCAAGCCACTTTCACCATAGTGTTCTTTCATTGAATGGATGTAATAGATATTCTGTCATGCCTGTAGTTAAATGTTCAATAGGTCTTACATAAAAATACTCCTAATAATCTACCTGAAAGCTATTAAACACAAACTTCTTTCCTTGTAAGAAGGGTATGGCCATGCTGTATGCCACATACTGAAATGCTTGAAAAGCTTTATACGAAGATGTTCCTCAACAGTTACAAGAAAACTGCTTTCATCCCTGTGTTCGTTCAATGAGTGAATGTTTAGAGATTCTGTCATTCCTGCAAAGGAATGTTTAATAAGTCTTACATGAAGATGTTTCTAAACAGCTACAAGGAAATTTTTTTAAATATAGTGTTATTACATTGAATAAACATTAAAGACATCCTGTCATGACTGTAGGCAAATGTCTGATAAGACTTGAGCAAAATATTAATAAACAATTACTTGCAAGCTGGGTTCATCACAGTATTCTTTCCTGGCTATGGAGATGATAGCCATTCTGTATGGCATAAAGTGATATGTTTGAAGAGCCTTTGATTTATATTCTTAAACAGCTAACAAGCAAGATGGTTTCTTCACAGTGTTCTTTCAGTGAATGAATGTTCTAGATATTGTCACATCTGTGGTGAAATATTTGATATATGATGTTCCTAAACAGCTACCTATAAACTGGATTCAGCATGTGTTCTTTCATTTTGTGAAAATGATAGTCGCTCTGTGTGGAATATACTTAAGTATTTGAAGTGTATTATGTGCAGATGTTCCTAAACAGTGAAAAGAAGATGGTTTTTGCATAATTTTCTTTCAGATAACAAATGTTATAGACATTGTCACATCTGTAGTCAAATGTTTGATATGATTTATGTGAAAATATCCCTAAACAGCTACCTGTTGGCTTGATTAAGCACAATGCTGTTTCATTGTAAGAAAGTGATAGCTGTTCCATGTGGCATATACTGAAATGTTTGAAATGTCATCTGTGAAGATGTTCCTTAAGAGCTACTTGCTGGGTGTTTTCAAGACAATGTTCTTTCAGTGAATGGATGTTGTAGATAGTCTATCACACCCGTAGTGAAATGCTGGATAAGTTTTATGAAGATGTCCCTGAGTAGCTACAAGCAAAATGGTTTCACAACAGTGTTCTTACAGACATTGAAGGTTATAGATATTCTGTCATGCCTGTAGTGAAATGTTTGATAAGACTTGCATGAACACTTACATGAAGATGTTTCTAAACAGCCACAAGCAAGCTTTTTCAACACAGTATTTCATTGAATGAATGTAATAATTATCACATTGTGGCTGCAGAGAAACGTTTGATAAGACACACACAAAATGTTCATAAATAGCATGTGCCAGCTGGTTGCATCACAATGTTGTTTAATTTAATGGAAGTGATCATCATTCTGTATAGCATATGATGTGTTTGAATAGCCTTATATAAAGATATTCCTAAAAACTTATGAGCAATCTGGTTTCACCAGAGTGTGTTCCTCAGTGAAGGAATCTTACAGAGATTCTGTCAGAGCAGTAGTGACATGTTTGGTGTTTTGTATGAAGAAACCCTAAATGGCTTCCTGCAAGATGAGTTCAACACAGTGTTATTTCATTTTAAGAAAATGATAGTCATTCTGTTTGGCATAAACTGAAATATTAGAAAAGCCTTATATCAAGAGGTTCCTAATTAGCTACCAGCAATCTGGCTTCACAATAGTGTTCTTTCATTGAATGGATGTAATAGATACTTTGTAGTGAAATGTATGATAAGTCTCTTATGAAAAGGTTCCTAAACAGCTGCCTGCAATCTGGCTTCAGCACATTATATCATTGTCTCAAAGTGATATTCATTCAGTATGTCTTATATGGAAACGCTTGAAATGGTGAACATGAAGAAGTTTCTAAATATGTACAAGCAAGATTGTTTCTCCACAGTTTTCTTTCAGTGACTGAATGTTATGTATAGTCTGTCACGACTATTGTAAAATGTTTGATGAGTCTTATGTAAAAACGTTCCTAGATAGCTATCTGTGAGCTCTATTTAGCACAGTGTTCTTTCATTGTAGGAAAATGATACCCATTCATTATGGCATATACTGAAATGTGAGAAATGTCTCAAATACAAATGTTCCTAATAATAGCTTCAAGATGCTTTCACCACAGAGTTCTTTCAGTGAAACAATATTGCAGATATTCTGTGACACTTGTAGTGAAGTGTTAGTTAAAACTTACTTGCAAGCTGGATTCAGCACAGTGTTTCTTTCATTGTTTGAAACTCATATTCAATCAGAACAGCAAATATTGAAATGGTTATAATGACTAATATGAAGAGGATCCTTAATGGCTGCAAGTAAGATGGTTTCACCACAGTTTTCTCTCAGTGAACAAATGCTGTATATATTCTGTCCCGCATGCAATGAAATGTTTGTTAAGTCTTATATGAACATGTTCCTAAACAGCTACCCGCAAACTGGGCTTAGAACAGTGTTCTCACACTGTTAGTAATTGATAGGTCATCTGTAGGGCATATGCTGAAATGTTTGAAATGTCTTATGTGAATATGCCCCTAAACAGCTGTAAGCACATTTGTTTCACCAGAGTTCCTTTAGTGTCTGAATCTTATGGATATTTTTCAAGTCTGTAGTGTAATTTTTTAAGTATTTTATGAAGTTCTTCCTAAACAGATACTAGGAAACAAGGGTTCAGCTCATCCTTCTTTCCTTGAGTGAATATTAAAATCATTCTGTCATGACCATAGCGCAATATTTGTTAAGACTTATAAAAAGATATTTCTAAAAGACAACTTTCCAGCTGGGTTCTTAACATTGTTCTTTCATTTTATGGAAGTGATAACCATTCTGGATGGAATACACTGAAATGTTTGAAAAGACTTGTATGAAGATACTCCTAAATAGCTACAAGCAATCTGGTTACACCACAGTGTTCTTTCATTTAATAAACTTTATATATAGTCTCCTATAGCTGTAGTGAAATGTTTTATATCATATATGAAAATGTTCCTACAGCTACCTGCAAGCTGGGATCAGCACACTGACTTTTCATTGTAATAAAGTGATAGTTACTTTGTATGGCATACACTGAAATGTCAGAAAAGACTTATATGAGTGTATTTCTAAAGAGATACAAGCAAGCTGGTTTCACAATAGTGATCTTTCATTGAATTAATGTAATAGATATTCTGTCGCACATGTTGTGAAATGTTCAATAAATCTTACATGAAAATGTTACTATAAGTCTACCTGAAAGCTGAGTTAAGTACAATGTTTTTTCATTTTAAGAAAGTATAGCTGTTCTCTATGGCTCATACTGAAATGCTAGAAAAGACTTACATGAAGATGTTCCTTAAAAGCTACAAGGAAGTTGGTTTCACCACAGCATTCTTTCAAAGAGTGAATGTTATAGATATTCCATCATGCCCGTAGTGAAATGTTTGATAGGACTTATTTGAAGATTCCCCTAAACAGCTGCAAGCAAGGTGTTTTCACCACAGTGTTCATTCAGAAAATGAATGTTATACGTATTCTGTCATGCCTCAAGAGAACTATTTGATGTCTTATGTGAGAGTGTTCCTGAACAGCTACAAGCAAGCTTTTTCAACATAGTGTGGTTTCCTTGAATGAATGTTATGGATATCATGTTGCGGCTGTAGAGAAACGTTTGATAAGACATAAATGAAATGCTCATAAAGAGCCACTGGTTTCATCAGAACGTTCTTTCTGGATATGGAAGTGATAGCCATTCTGTAGGCATAATGAAGTGTTTGAAGAGCCTTATACGAAGACATTCCCAAGGCGCCAGAAGTAATCTGGCTTCACCACAGTGTTCTTTCAGTGAACGAGTGTTATAGCTAGTCTGTCATGCCTGTAGTGAAATGTTTAATAAGTCTTATATGAAGAGGTTTCAAACAGCCGCCAGCAAGCCGGGTTTAGCACAGTGTCCTTTAACTGTAAGTAAGTGAGAGCCATTCTGTATGGCATATACTTAAATGTTAGAGAGGTCTTATATGAAGATGTTCCTAAATAGAATCCAACAAGATGTGTTCAGGACAGAATAATTTCATCATAAGATAGTGACAGCCGTTTAGTATGGCATATACTGAAATGCTGAAAAGGACTGAAATGAAGATCTTCCTTAACAGTAAAACCAAGCCACTTTCACCATAGTGTTCTTTCATTGAATGGATGTAATAGATATTCTGTCATGCCTGTAGTTAAATGTTCAATAGGTCTTACATAAAAATACTCCTAATAATCTTCCTGAAAGCTATGAAACACAACCTTCTTTCCTTGTAAGAAGGGTATGGCCATGCTGTATGCCATATACTGAAATGCTTGAAAAGCTTTATACGAAGATGTTCCTCAACAGTTACAAGAAAACTGCTTTCATCCCTGTGTTCGTTCAATGAGTGAATGTTTAGAGATTCTGTCATTCCTGCAAAGGAATGTTTAATAAGTCTTACATGAAGATGTTTCTAAACAGCTACAAGGAAATTTTTTTAAATATAGTGTTATTACATTGAATAGACATTAAAGATATCCTGTCATGACTGTAGGCAAATGTCTGATGAGACTTGAGCAAGATATTAATAAACAATTACTTGCAAGCTGGGTTCATCACAGTATTCTTTCCTGGCTATGGAGATGATAGCCATTCTGTATGGCATAAAGTGATATGTTTGAAGAGCCTTTGATTTATATTCTTAAACAGCTAACAAGCAAGATGGTTTCTTCACAGTGTTCTTTCAGTGAATGAATGTTCTAGATATTGTCACATCTGTGGTGAAATATTTGATATATGATGTTCCTAAACAGCTACCTATAAACTGGATTCAGCATGTGTTCTTTCATTTTGTGAAAATGATAGTCGCTCTGTGTGGAATATACTTAAGTATTTGAAGTGTATTATGTGCAGATGTTCCTAAACAGTGAAAAGAAGATGGTTTTTGCATAATTTTCTTTCAGATAACAAATGTTATAGACATTGTCACATCTGTAGTCAAATGTTTGATATGATTTATGTGAAAATATCCCTAAACAGCTACCTGTTGGCTTGATTAAGCACAATGCTGTTTCATTGTAAGAAAGTGATAGCTGTTCCATGTGGCATATACTGAAATGTTTGAAATGTCATCTGTGAAGATGTTCCTTAAGAGCTACTTGCTGGGTGTTTTCAAGACAATGTTCTTTCAGTGAATGGATGTTGTAGATAGTCTATCACACCCGTAGTGAAATGCTGGATAAGTTTTATGAAGATGTCCCTGAGTAGCTACAAGCAAAATGGTTTCACAACAGTGTTCTTACAGACATTGAAGGTTATAGATATTCTGTCATGCCTGTAGTGAAATGTTTGATAAGACTTGCATGAACACTTACATGAAGATGTTTCTAAACAGCCACAAGCAAGCTTTTTCAACACAGTATTTCATTGAATGAATGTAATAATTATCACATTGTGGCTGCAGAGAAACGTTTGATAAGACACACACAAAATGTTCATAAATAGCATGTGCCAGCTGGTTGCATCACAATGTTGTTTAATTTAATGGAAGTGATCATCATTCTGTATAGCATATGATGTGTTTGAATAGCCTTATATAAAGATATTCCTAAAAACTTATGAGCAATCTGGTTTCACCAGAGTGTGTTCCTCAGTGAAGGAATCTTACAGAGATTCTGTCAGAGCAGTAGTGACATGTTTGGTGTTTTGTATGAAGAAACCCTAAATGGCTTCCTGCAAGATGAGTTCAACACAGTGTTATTTCATTTTAAGAAAATGATAGTCATTCTGTTTGGCATAAACTGAAATATTAGAAAAGCCTTATATCAAGAGGTTCCTAATTAGCTACCAGCAATCTGGCTTCACAATAGTGTTCTTTCATTGAATGGATGTAATAGATACTTTGTAGTGAAATGTATGATAAGTCTCTTATGAAAAGGTTCCTAAACAGCTGCCTGCAATCTGGCTTCAGCACATTATATCATTGTCTCAAAGTGATATTCATTCAGTATGTCTTATATGGAAACGCTTGAAATGGTGAACATGAAGAAGTTTCTAAATATGTACAAGCAAGATTGTTTCTCCACAGTTTTCTTTCAGTGACTGAATGTTATGTATAGTCTGTCACGACTATTGTAAAATGTTTGATGAGTCTTATGTAAAAACGTTCCTAGATAGCTATCTGTGAGCTCTATTTAGCACAGTGTTCTTTCATTGTAGGAAAATGATACCCATTCATTATGGCATATACTGAAATGTGAGAAATGTCTCAAATACAAATGTTCCTAATAATAGCTTCAAGATGCTTTCACCACAGAGTTCTTTCAGTGAAACAATATTGCAGATATTCTGTGACACTTGTAGTGAAGTGTTAGTTAAAACTTACTTGCAAGCTGGATTCAGCACAGTGTTTCTTTCATTGTTTGAAACTCATATTCAATCAGAACAGCAAATATTGAAATGGTTATAATGACTAATATGAAGAGGATCCTTAATGGCTGCAAGTAAGATGGTTTCACCACAGTTTTCTCTCAGTGAACAAATGCTGTATATATTCTGTCCCGCATGCAATGAAATGTTTGTTAAGTCTTATATGAACATGTTCCTAAACAGCTACCCGCAAACTGGGCTTAGAACAGTGTTCTCACACTGTTAGTAATTGATAGGTCATCTGTAGGGCATATGCTGAAATGTTTGAAATGTCTTATGTGAATATGCCCCTAAACAGCTGTAAGCACATTTGTTTCACCAGAGTTCCTTTAGTGTCTGAATCTTATGGATATTTTTCAAGTCTGTAGTGTAATTTTTTAAGTATTTTATGAAGTTCTTCCTAAACAGATACTAGGAAACAAGGGTTCAGCTCATCCTTCTTTCCTTGAGTGAATATTAAAATCATTCTGTCATGACCATAGCGCAATATTTGTTAAGACTTATAAAAAGATATTTCTAAAAGACAACTTTCCAGCTGGGTTCTTAACATTGTTCTTTCATTTTATGGAAGTGATAACCATTCTGGATGGAATACACTGAAATGTTTGAAAAGACTTGTATGAAGATACTCCTAAATAGCTACAAGCAATCTGGTTACACCACAGTGTTCTTTCATTTAATAAACTTTATATATAGTCTCCTATAGCTGTAGTGAAATGTTTTATATCATATATGAAAATGTTCCTACAGCTACCTGCAAGCTGGGATCAGCACACTGACTTTTCATTGTAATAAAGTGATAGTTACTTTGTATGGCATACACTGAAATGTCAGAAAAGACTTATATGAGTGTATTTCTAAAGAGATACAAGCAAGCTGGTTTCACAATAGTGATCTTTCATTGAATTAATGTAATAGATATTCTGTCGCACATGTTGTGAAATGTTCAATAAATCTTACATGAAAATGTTACTATAAGTCTACCTGAAAGCTGAGTTAAGTACAATGTTTTTTCATTTTAAGAAAGTATAGCTGTTCTCTATGGCTCATACTGAAATGCTAGAAAAGACTTACATGAAGATGTTCCTTAAAAGCTACAAGGAAGTTGGTTTCACCACAGCATTCTTTCAAAGAGTGAATGTTATAGATATTCCATCATGCCCGTAGTGAAATGTTTGATAGGACTTATTTGAAGATTCCCCTAAACAGCTGCAAGCAAGGTGTTTTCACCACAGTGTTCATTCAGAAAATGAATGTTATACGTATTCTGTCATGCCTCAAGAGAACTATTTGATGTCTTATGTGAGAGTGTTCCTGAACAGCTACAAGCAAGCTTTTTCAACATAGTGTGGTTTCCTTGAATGAATGTTATGGATATCATGTTGCGGCTGTAGAGAAACGTTTGATAAGACATAAATGAAATGCTCATAAAGAGCCACTGGTTTCATCAGAACGTTCTTTCTGGATATGGAAGTGATAGCCATTCTGTAGGCATAATGAAGTGTTTGAAGAGCCTTATACGAAGACATTCCCAAGGCGCCAGAAGTAATCTGGCTTCACCACAGTGTTCTTTCAGTGAACGAGTGTTATAGCTAGTCTGTCATGCCTGTAGTGAAATGTTTAATAAGTCTTATATGAAGAGGTTTCAAACAGCCGCCAGCAAGCCGGGTTTAGCACAGTGTCCTTTAACTGTAAGTAAGTGAGAGCCATTCTGTATGGCATATACTTAAATGTTAGAGAGGTCTTATATGAAGATGTTCCTAAATAGAATCCAACAAGATGTGTTCAGGACAGAATAATTTCATCATAAGATAGTGACAGCCGTTTAGTATGGCATATACTGAAATGCTGAAAAGGACTGAAATGAAGATCTTCCTTAACAGTAAAACCAAGCCACTTTCACCATAGTGTTCTTTCATTGAATGGATGTAATAGATATTCTGTCATGCCTGTAGTTAAATGTTCAATAGGTCTTACATAAAAATACTCCTAATAATCTTCCTGAAAGCTATGAAACACAACCTTCTTTCCTTGTAAGAAGGGTATGGCCATGCTGTATGCCATATACTGAAATGCTTGAAAAGCTTTATACGAAGATGTTCCTCAACAGTTACAAGAAAACTGCTTTCATCCCTGTGTTCGTTCAATGAGTGAATGTTTAGAGATTCTGTCATTCCTGCAAAGGAATGTTTAATAAGTCTTACATGAAGATGTTTCTAAACAGCTACAAGGAAATTTTTTTAAATATAGTGTTATTACATTGAATAGACATTAAAGATATCCTGTCATGACTGTAGGCAAATGTCTGATGAGACTTGAGCAAGATATTAATAAACAATTACTTGCAAGCTGGGTTCATCACAGTATTCTTTCCTGGCTATGGAGATGATAGCCATTCTGTATGGCATAAAGTGATATGTTTGAAGAGCCTTTGATTTATATTCTTAAACAGCTAACAAGCAAGATGGTTTCTTCACAGTGTTCTTTCAGTGAATGAATGTTCTAGATATTGTCACATCTGTGGTGAAATATTTGATATATGATGTTCCTAAACAGCTACCTATAAACTGGATTCAGCATGTGTTCTTTCATTTTGTGAAAATGATAGTCGCTCTGTGTGGAATATACTTAAGTATTTGAAGTGTATTATGTGCAGATGTTCCTAAACAGTGAAAAGAAGATGGTTTTTGCATAATTTTCTTTCAGATAACAAATGTTATAGACATTGTCACATCTGTAGTCAAATGTTTGATATGATTTATGTGAAAATATCCCTAAACAGCTACCTGTTGGCTTGATTAAGCACAATGCTGTTTCATTGTAAGAAAGTGATAGCTGTTCCATGTGGCATATACTGAAATGTTTGAAATGTCATCTGTGAAGATGTTCCTTAAGAGCTACTTGCTGGGTGTTTTCAAGACAATGTTCTTTCAGTGAATGGATGTTGTAGATAGTCTATCACACCCGTAGTGAAATGCTGGATAAGTTTTATGAAGATGTCCCTGAGTAGCTACAAGCAAAATGGTTTCACAACAGTGTTCTTACAGACATTGAAGGTTATAGATATTCTGTCATGCCTGTAGTGAAATGTTTGATAAGACTTGCATGAACACTTACATGAAGATGTTTCTAAACAGCCACAAGCAAGCTTTTTCAACACAGTATTTCATTGAATGAATGTAATAATTATCACATTGTGGCTGCAGAGAAACGTTTGATAAGACACACACAAAATGTTCATAAATAGCATGTGCCAGCTGGTTGCATCACAATGTTGTTTAATTTAATGGAAGTGATCATCATTCTGTATAGCATATGATGTGTTTGAATAGCCTTATATAAAGATATTCCTAAAAACTTATGAGCAATCTGGTTTCACCAGAGTGTGTTCCTCAGTGAAGGAATCTTACAGAGATTCTGTCAGAGCAGTAGTGACATGTTTGGTGTTTTGTATGAAGAAACCCTAAATGGCTTCCTGCAAGATGAGTTCAACACAGTGTTATTTCATTTTAAGAAAATGATAGTCATTCTGTTTGGCATAAACTGAAATATTAGAAAAGCCTTATATCAAGAGGTTCCTAATTAGCTACCAGCAATCTGGCTTCACAATAGTGTTCTTTCATTGAATGGATGTAATAGATACTTTGTAGTGAAATGTATGATAAGTCTCTTATGAAAAGGTTCCTAAACAGCTGCCTGCAATCTGGCTTCAGCACATTATATCATTGTCTCAAAGTGATATTCATTCAGTATGTCTTATATGGAAACGCTTGAAATGGTGAACATGAAGAAGTTTCTAAATATGTACAAGCAAGATTGTTTCTCCACAGTTTTCTTTCAGTGACTGAATGTTATGTATAGTCTGTCACGACTATTGTAAAATGTTTGATGAGTCTTATGTAAAAACGTTCCTAGATAGCTATCTGTGAGCTCTATTTAGCACAGTGTTCTTTCATTGTAGGAAAATGATACCCATTCATTATGGCATATACTGAAATGTGAGAAATGTCTCAAATACAAATGTTCCTAATAATAGCTTCAAGATGCTTTCACCACAGAGTTCTTTCAGTGAAACAATATTGCAGATATTCTGTGACACTTGTAGTGAAGTGTTAGTTAAAACTTACTTGCAAGCTGGATTCAGCACAGTGTTTCTTTCATTGTTTGAAACTCATATTCAATCAGAACAGCAAATATTGAAATGGTTATAATGACTAATATGAAGAGGATCCTTAATGGCTGCAAGTAAGATGGTTTCACCACAGTTTTCTCTCAGTGAACAAATGCTGTATATATTCTGTCCCGCATGCAATGAAATGTTTGTTAAGTCTTATATGAACATGTTCCTAAACAGCTACCCGCAAACTGGGCTTAGAACAGTGTTCTCACACTGTTAGTAATTGATAGGTCATCTGTAGGGCATATGCTGAAATGTTTGAAATGTCTTATGTGAATATGCCCCTAAACAGCTGTAAGCACATTTGTTTCACCAGAGTTCCTTTAGTGTCTGAATCTTATGGATATTTTTCAAGTCTGTAGTGTAATTTTTTAAGTATTTTATGAAGTTCTTCCTAAACAGATACTAGGAAACAAGGGTTCAGCTCATCCTTCTTTCCTTGAGTGAATATTAAAATCATTCTGTCATGACCATAGCGCAATATTTGTTAAGACTTATAAAAAGATATTTCTAAAAGACAACTTTCCAGCTGGGTTCTTAACATTGTTCTTTCATTTTATGGAAGTGATAACCATTCTGGATGGAATACACTGAAATGTTTGAAAAGACTTGTATGAAGATACTCCTAAATAGCTACAAGCAATCTGGTTACACCACAGTGTTCTTTCATTTAATAAACTTTATATATAGTCTCCTATAGCTGTAGTGAAATGTTTTATATCATATATGAAAATGTTCCTACAGCTACCTGCAAGCTGGGATCAGCACACTGACTTTTCATTGTAATAAAGTGATAGTTACTTTGTATGGCATACACTGAAATGTCAGAAAAGACTTATATGAGTGTATTTCTAAAGAGATACAAGCAAGCTGGTTTCACAATAGTGATCTTTCATTGAATTAATGTAATAGATATTCTGTCGCACATGTTGTGAAATGTTCAATAAATCTTACATGAAAATGTTACTATAAGTCTACCTGAAAGCTGAGTTAAGTACAATGTTTTTTCATTTTAAGAAAGTATAGCTGTTCTCTATGGCTCATACTGAAATGCTAGAAAAGACTTACATGAAGATGTTCCTTAAAAGCTACAAGGAAGTTGGTTTCACCACAGCATTCTTTCAAAGAGTGAATGTTATAGATATTCCATCATGCCCGTAGTGAAATGTTTGATAGGACTTATTTGAAGATTCCCCTAAAGAGCTGCAAGCAAGGTGTTTTCACCACAGTGTTCATTCAGAAAATGAATGTTATACGTATTCTGTCATGCCTCAAGAGAACTATTTGATGTCTTATGTGAGAGTGTTCCTGAACAGCTACAAGCAAGCTTTTTCAACATAGTGTGGTTTCCTTGAATGAATGTTATGGATATCATGTTGCGGCTGTAGAGAAACGTTTGATAAGACATAAATGAAATGCTCATAAAGAGCCACTGGTTTCATCAGAACGTTCTTTCTGGATATGGAAGTGATAGCCATTCTGTAGGCATAATGAAGTGTTTGAAGAGCCTTATACGAAGACATTCCCAAGGCGCCAGAAGTAATCTGGCTTCACCACAGTGTTCTTTCAGTGAACGAGTGTTATAGCTAGTCTGTCATGCCTGTAGTGAAATGTTTAATAAGTCTTATATGAAGAGGTTTCAAACAGCCGCCAGCAAGCCGGGTTTAGCACAGTGTCCTTTAACTGTAAGTAAGTGAGAGCCATTCTGTATGGCATATACTTAAATGTTAGAGAGGTCTTATATGAAGATGTTCCTAAATAGAATCCAACAAGATGTGTTCAGGACAGAATAATTTCATCATAAGATAGTGACAGCCGTTTAGTATGGCATATACTGAAATGCTGAAAAGGACTGAAATGAAGATCTTCCTTAACAGTAAAACCAAGCCACTTTCACCATAGTGTTCTTTCATTGAATGGATGTAATAGATATTCTGTCATGCCTGTAGTTAAATGTTCAATAGGTCTTACATAAAAATACTCCTAATAATCTTCCTGAAAGCTATGAAACACAACCTTCTTTCCTTGTAAGAAGGGTATGGCCATGCTGTATGCCATATACTGAAATGCTTGAAAAGCTTTATACGAAGATGTTCCTCAACAGTTACAAGAAAACTGCTTTCATCCCTGTGTTCGTTCAATGAGTGAATGTTTAGAGATTCTGTCATTCCTGCAAAGGAATGTTTAATAAGTCTTACATGAAGATGTTTCTAAACAGCTACAAGGAAATTTTTTTAAATATAGTGTTATTACATTGAATAGACATTAAAGATATCCTGTCATGACTGTAGGCAAATGTCTGATGAGACTTGAGCAAGATATTAATAAACAATTACTTGCAAGCTGGGTTCATCACAGTATTCTTTCCTGGCTATGGAGATGATAGCCATTCTGTATGGCATAAAGTGATATGTTTGAAGAGCCTTTGATTTATATTCTTAAACAGCTAACAAGCAAGATGGTTTCTTCACAGTGTTCTTTCAGTGAATGAATGTTCTAGATATTGTCACATCTGTGGTGAAATATTTGATATATGATGTTCCTAAACAGCTACCTATAAACTGGATTCAGCATGTGTTCTTTCATTTTGTGAAAATGATAGTCGCTCTGTGTGGAATATACTTAAGTATTTGAAGTGTATTATGTGCAGATGTTCCTAAACAGTGAAAAGAAGATGGTTTTTGCATAATTTTCTTTCAGATAACAAATGTTATAGACATTGTCACATCTGTAGTCAAATGTTTGATATGATTTATGTGAAAATATCCCTAAACAGCTACCTGTTGGCTTGATTAAGCACAATGCTGTTTCATTGTAAGAAAGTGATAGCTGTTCCATGTGGCATATACTGAAATGTTTGAAATGTCATCTGTGAAGATGTTCCTTAAGAGCTACTTGCTGGGTGTTTTCAAGACAATGTTCTTTCAGTGAATGGATGTTGTAGATAGTCTATCACACCCGTAGTGAAATGCTGGATAAGTTTTATGAAGATGTCCCTGAGTAGCTACAAGCAAAATGGTTTCACAACAGTGTTCTTACAGACATTGAAGGTTATAGATATTCTGTCATGCCTGTAGTGAAATGTTTGATAAGACTTGCATGAACACTTACATGAAGATGTTTCTAAACAGCCACAAGCAAGCTTTTTCAACACAGTATTTCATTGAATGAATGTAATAATTATCACATTGTGGCTGCAGAGAAACGTTTGATAAGACACACACAAAATGTTCATAAATAGCATGTGCCAGCTGGTTGCATCACAATGTTGTTTAATTTAATGGAAGTGATCATCATTCTGTATAGCATATGATGTGTTTGAATAGCCTTATATAAAGATATTCCTAAAAACTTATGAGCAATCTGGTTTCACCAGAGTGTGTTCCTCAGTGAAGGAATCTTACAGAGATTCTGTCAGAGCAGTAGTGACATGTTTGGTGTTTTGTATGAAGAAACCCTAAATGGCTTCCTGCAAGATGAGTTCAACACAGTGTTATTTCATTTTAAGAAAATGATAGTCATTCTGTTTGGCATAAACTGAAATATTAGAAAAGCCTTATATCAAGAGGTTCCTAATTAGCTACCAGCAATCTGGCTTCACAATAGTGTTCTTTCATTGAATGGATGTAATAGATACTTTGTAGTGAAATGTATGATAAGTCTCTTATGAAAAGGTTCCTAAACAGCTGCCTGCAATCTGGCTTCAGCACATTATATCATTGTCTCAAAGTGATATTCATTCAGTATGTCTTATATGGAAACGCTTGAAATGGTGAACATGAAGAAGTTTCTAAATATGTACAAGCAAGATTGTTTCTCCACAGTTTTCTTTCAGTGACTGAATGTTATGTATAGTCTGTCACGACTATTGTAAAATGTTTGATGAGTCTTATGTAAAAACGTTCCTAGATAGCTATCTGTGAGCTCTATTTAGCACAGTGTTCTTTCATTGTAGGAAAATGATACCCATTCATTATGGCATATACTGAAATGTGAGAAATGTCTCAAATACAAATGTTCCTAATAATAGCTTCAAGATGCTTTCACCACAGAGTTCTTTCAGTGAAACAATATTGCAGATATTCTGTGACACTTGTAGTGAAGTGTTAGTTAAAACTTACTTGCAAGCTGGATTCAGCACAGTGTTTCTTTCATTGTTTGAAACTCATATTCAATCAGAACAGCAAATATTGAAATGGTTATAATGACTAATATGAAGAGGATCCTTAATGGCTGCAAGTAAGATGGTTTCACCACAGTTTTCTCTCAGTGAACAAATGCTGTATATATTCTGTCCCGCATGCAATGAAATGTTTGTTAAGTCTTATATGAACATGTTCCTAAACAGCTACCCGCAAACTGGGCTTAGAACAGTGTTCTCACACTGTTAGTAATTGATAGGTCATCTGTAGGGCATATGCTGAAATGTTTGAAATGTCTTATGTGAATATGCCCCTAAACAGCTGTAAGCACATTTGTTTCACCAGAGTTCCTTTAGTGTCTGAATCTTATGGATATTTTTCAAGTCTGTAGTGTAATTTTTTAAGTATTTTATGAAGTTCTTCCTAAACAGATACTAGGAAACAAGGGTTCAGCTCATCCTTCTTTCCTTGAGTGAATATTAAAATCATTCTGTCATGACCATAGCGCAATATTTGTTAAGACTTATAAAAAGATATTTCTAAAAGACAACTTTCCAGCTGGGTTCTTAACATTGTTCTTTCATTTTATGGAAGTGATAACCATTCTGGATGGAATACACTGAAATGTTTGAAAAGACTTGTATGAAGATACTCCTAAATAGCTACAAGCAATCTGGTTACACCACAGTGTTCTTTCATTTAATAAACTTTATATATAGTCTCCTATAGCTGTAGTGAAATGTTTTATATCATATATGAAAATGTTCCTACAGCTACCTGCAAGCTGGGATCAGCACACTGACTTTTCATTGTAATAAAGTGATAGTTACTTTGTATGGCATACACTGAAATGTCAGAAAAGACTTATATGAGTGTATTTCTAAAGAGATACAAGCAAGCTGGTTTCACAATAGTGATCTTTCATTGAATTAATGTAATAGATATTCTGTCGCACATGTTGTGAAATGTTCAATAAATCTTACATGAAAATGTTACTATAAGTCTACCTGAAAGCTGAGTTAAGTACAATGTTTTTTCATTTTAAGAAAGTATAGCTGTTCTCTATGGCTCATACTGAAATGCTAGAAAAGACTTACATGAAGATGTTCCTTAAAAGCTACAAGGAAGTTGGTTTCACCACAGCATTCTTTCAAAGAGTGAATGTTATAGATATTCCATCATGCCCGTAGTGAAATGTTTGATAGGACTTATTTGAAGATTCCCCTAAAGAGCTGCAAGCAAGGTGTTTTCACCACAGTGTTCATTCAGAAAATGAATGTTATACGTATTCTGTCATGCCTCAAGAGAACTATTTGATGTCTTATGTGAGAGTGTTCCTGAACAGCTACAAGCAAGCTTTTTCAACATAGTGTGGTTTCCTTGAATGAATGTTATGGATATCATGTTGCGGCTGTAGAGAAACGTTTGATAAGACATAAATGAAATGCTCATAAAGAGCCACTGGTTTCATCAGAACGTTCTTTCTGGATATGGAAGTGATAGCCATTCTGTAGGCATAATGAAGTGTTTGAAGAGCCTTATACGAAGACATTCCCAAGGCGCCAGAAGTAATCTGGCTTCACCACAGTGTTCTTTCAGTGAACGAGTGTTATAGCTAGTCTGTCATGCCTGTAGTGAAATGTTTAATAAGTCTTATATGAAGAGGTTTCAAACAGCCGCCAGCAAGCCGGGTTTAGCACAGTGTCCTTTAACTGTAAGTAAGTGAGAGCCATTCTGTATGGCATATACTTAAATGTTAGAGAGGTCTTATATGAAGATGTTCCTAAATAGAATCCAACAAGATGTGTTCAGGACAGAATAATTTCATCATAAGATAGTGACAGCCGTTTAGTATGGCATATACTGAAATGCTGAAAAGGACTGAAATGAAGATCTTCCTTAACAGTAAAACCAAGCCACTTTCACCATAGTGTTCTTTCATTGAATGGATGTAATAGATATTCTGTCATGCCTGTAGTTAAATGTTCAATAGGTCTTACATAAAAATACTCCTAATAATCTTCCTGAAAGCTATGAAACACAACCTTCTTTCCTTGTAAGAAGGGTATGGCCATGCTGTATGCCATATACTGAAATGCTTGAAAAGCTTTATACGAAGATGTTCCTCAACAGTTACAAGAAAACTGCTTTCATCCCTGTGTTCGTTCAATGAGTGAATGTTTAGAGATTCTGTCATTCCTGCAAAGGAATGTTTAATAAGTCTTACATGAAGATGTTTCTAAACAGCTACAAGGAAATTTTTTTAAATATAGTGTTATTACATTGAATAGACATTAAAGATATCCTGTCATGACTGTAGGCAAATGTCTGATGAGACTTGAGCAAGATATTAATAAACAATTACTTGCAAGCTGGGTTCATCACAGTATTCTTTCCTGGCTATGGAGATGATAGCCATTCTGTATGGCATAAAGTGATATGTTTGAAGAGCCTTTGATTTATATTCTTAAACAGCTAACAAGCAAGATGGTTTCTTCACAGTGTTCTTTCAGTGAATGAATGTTCTAGATATTGTCACATCTGTGGTGAAATATTTGATATATGATGTTCCTAAACAGCTACCTATAAACTGGATTCAGCATGTGTTCTTTCATTTTGTGAAAATGATAGTCGCTCTGTGTGGAATATACTTAAGTATTTGAAGTGTATTATGTGCAGATGTTCCTAAACAGTGAAAAGAAGATGGTTTTTGCATAATTTTCTTTCAGATAACAAATGTTATAGACATTGTCACATCTGTAGTCAAATGTTTGATATGATTTATGTGAAAATATCCCTAAACAGCTACCTGTTGGCTTGATTAAGCACAATGCTGTTTCATTGTAAGAAAGTGATAGCTGTTCCATGTGGCATATACTGAAATGTTTGAAATGTCATCTGTGAAGATGTTCCTTAAGAGCTACTTGCTGGGTGTTTTCAAGACAATGTTCTTTCAGTGAATGGATGTTGTAGATAGTCTATCACACCCGTAGTGAAATGCTGGATAAGTTTTATGAAGATGTCCCTGAGTAGCTACAAGCAAAATGGTTTCACAACAGTGTTCTTACAGACATTGAAGGTTATAGATATTCTGTCATGCCTGTAGTGAAATGTTTGATAAGACTTGCATGAACACTTACATGAAGATGTTTCTAAACAGCCACAAGCAAGCTTTTTCAACACAGTATTTCATTGAATGAATGTAATAATTATCACATTGTGGCTGCAGAGAAACGTTTGATAAGACACACACAAAATGTTCATAAATAGCATGTGCCAGCTGGTTGCATCACAATGTTGTTTAATTTAATGGAAGTGATCATCATTCTGTATAGCATATGATGTGTTTGAATAGCCTTATATAAAGATATTCCTAAACACTTATGAGCAATCTGGTTTCACCAGAGTGTGTTCCTCAGTGAAGGAATCTTACAGAGATTCTGTCAGAGCAGTAGTGACATGTTTGGTGTTTTGTATGAAGAAACCCTAAATGGCTTCCTGCAAGATGAGTTCAACACAGTGTTATTTCATTTTAAGAAAATGATAGTCATTCTGTTTGGCATAAACTGAAATATTAGAAAAGCCTTATATCAAGAGGTTCCTAATTAGCTACCAGCAATCTGGCTTCACAATAGTGTTCTTTCATTGAATGGATGTAATAGATACTTTGTAGTGAAATGTATGATAAGTCTCTTATGAAAAGGTTCCTAAACAGCTGCCTGCAATCTGGCTTCAGCACATTATATCATTGTCTCAAAGTGATATTCATTCAGTATGTCTTATATGGAAACGCTTGAAATGGTGAACATGAAGAAGTTTCTAAATATGTACAAGCAAGATTGTTTCTCCACAGTTTTCTTTCAGTGACTGAATGTTATGTATAGTCTGTCACGACTATTGTAAAATGTTTGATGAGTCTTATGTAAAAACGTTCCTAGATAGCTATCTGTGAGCTCTATTTAGCACAGTGTTCTTTCATTGTAGGAAAATGATACCCATTCATTATGGCATATACTGAAATGTGAGAAATGTCTCAAATACAAATGTTCCTAATAATAGCTTCAAGATGCTTTCACCACAGAGTTCTTTCAGTGAAACAATATTGCAGATATTCTGTGACACTTGTAGTGAAGTGTTAGTTAAAACTTACTTGCAAGCTGGATTCAGCACAGTGTTTCTTTCATTGTTTGAAACTCATATTCAATCAGAACAGCAAATATTGAAATGGTTATAATGACTAATATGAAGAGGATCCTTAATGGCTGCAAGTAAGATGGTTTCACCACAGTTTTCTCTCAGTGAACAAATGCTGTATATATTCTGTCCCGCATGCAATGAAATGTTTGTTAAGTCTTATATGAACATGTTCCTAAACAGCTACCCGCAAACTGGGCTTAGAACAGTGTTCTCACACTGTTAGTAATTGATAGGTCATCTGTAGGGCATATGCTGAAATGTTTGAAATGTCTTATGTGAATATGCCCCTAAACAGCTGTAAGCACATTTGTTTCACCAGAGTTCCTTTAGTGTCTGAATCTTATGGATATTTTTCAAGTCTGTAGTGTAATTTTTTAAGTATTTTATGAAGTTCTTCCTAAACAGATACTAGGAAACAAGGGTTCAGCTCATCCTTCTTTCCTTGAGTGAATATTAAAATCATTCTGTCATGACCATAGCGCAATATTTGTTAAGACTTATAAAAAGATATTTCTAAAAGACAACTTTCCAGCTGGGTTCTTAACATTGTTCTTTCATTTTATGGAAGTGATAACCATTCTGGATGGAATACACTGAAATGTTTGAAAAGACTTGTATGAAGATACTCCTAAATAGCTACAAGCAATCTGGTTACACCACAGTGTTCTTTCATTTAATAAACTTTATATATAGTCTCCTATAGCTGTAGTGAAATGTTTTATATCATGTATGAAAATGTTCCTACAGCTACCTGCAAGCTGGGATCAGCACACTGACTTTTCATTGTAATAAAGTGATAGTTACTTTGTATGGCATACACTGAAATGTCAGAAAAGACTTATATGAGTGTATTTCTAAAGAGATACAAGCAAGCTGGTTTCACAATAGTGATCTTTCATTGAATTAATGTAATAGATATTCTGTCGCACATGTTGTGAAATGTTCAATAAATCTTACATGAAAATGTTACTATAAGTCTACCTGAAAGCTGAGTTAAGTACAATGTTTTTTCATTTTAAGAAAGTATAGCTGTTCTCTATGGCTCATACTGAAATGCTAGAAAAGACTTACATGAAGATGTTCCTTAAAAGCTACAAGGAAGTTGGTTTCACCACAGCATTCTTTCAAAGAGTGAATGTTATAGATATTCCATCATGCCCGTAGTGAAATGTTTGATAGGACTTATTTGAAGATTCCCCTAAAGAGCTGCAAGCAAGGTGTTTTCACCACAGTGTTCATTCAGAAAATGAATGTTATACGTATTCTGTCATGCCTCAAGAGAACTATTTGATGTCTTATGTGAGAGTGTTCCTGAACAGCTACAAGCAAGCTTTTTCAACATAGTGTGGTTTCCTTGAATGAATGTTATGGATATCATGTTGCGGCTGTAGAGAAACGTTTGATAAGACATAAATGAAATGCTCATAAAGAGCCACTGGTTTCATCAGAACGTTCTTTCTGGATATGGAAGTGATAGCCATTCTGTAGGCATAATGAAGTGTTTGAAGAGCCTTATACGAAGACATTCCCAAGGCGCCAGAAGTAATCTGGCTTCACCACAGTGTTCTTTCAGTGAACGAGTGTTATAGCTAGTCTGTCATGCCTGTAGTGAAATGTTTAATAAGTCTTATATGAAGAGGTTTCAAACAGCCGCCAGCAAGCCGGGTTTAGCACAGTGTCCTTTAACTGTAAGTAAGTGAGAGCCATTCTGTATGGCATATACTTAAATGTTAGAGAGGTCTTATATGAAGATGTTCCTAAATAGAATCCAACAAGATGTGTTCAGGACAGAATAATTTCATCATAAGATAGTGACAGCCGTTTAGTATGGCATATACTGAAATGCTGAAAAGGACTGAAATGAAGATCTTCCTTAACAGTAAAACCAAGCCACTTTCACCATAGTGTTCTTTCATTGAATGGATGTAATAGATATTCTGTCATGCCTGTAGTTAAATGTTCAATAGGTCTTACATAAAAATACTCCTAATAATCTACCTGAAAGCTATTAAACACAAACTTCTTTCCTTGTAAGAAGGGTATGGCCATGCTGTATGCCATATACTGAAATGCTTGAAAAGCTTTATACGAAGATGTTCCTCAACAGTTACAAGAAAACTGCTTTCATCCCTGTGTTCGTTCAATGAGTGAATGTTTAGAGATTCTGTCATTCCTGCAAAGGAATGTTTAATAAGTCTTACATGAAGATGTTTCTAAACAGCTACAAGGAAATTTTTTTAAATATAGTGTTATTACATTGAATAGACATTAAAGATATCCTGTCATGACTGTAGGCAAATGTCTGATGAGACTTGAGCAAGATATTAATAAACAATTACTTGCAAGCTGGGTTCATCACAGTATTCTTTCCTGGCTATGGAGATGATAGCCATTCTGTATGGCATAAAGTGATATGTTTGAAGAGCCTTTGATTTATATTCTTAAACAGCTAACAAGCAAGATGGTTTCTTCACAGTGTTCTTTCAGTGAATGAATGTTCTAGATATTGTCACATCTGTGGTGAAATATTTGATATATGATGTTCCTAAACAGCTACCTATAAACTGGATTCAGCATGTGTTCTTTCATTTTGTGAAAATGATAGTCGCTCTGTGTGGAATATACTTAAGTATTTGAAGTGTATTATGTGCAGATGTTCCTAAACAGTGAAAAGAAGATGGTTTTTGCATAATTTTCTTTCAGATAACAAATGTTATAGACATTGTCACATCTGTAGTCAAATGTTTGATATGATTTATGTGAAAATATCCCTAAACAGCTACCTGTTGGCTTGATTAAGCACAATGCTGTTTCATTGTAAGAAAGTGATAGCTGTTCCATGTGGCATATACTGAAATGTTTGAAATGTCATCTGTGAAGATGTTCCTTAAGAGCTACTTGCTGGGTGTTTTCAAGACAATGTTCTTTCAGTGAATGGATGTTGTAGATAGTCTATCACACCCGTAGTGAAATGCTGGATAAGTTTTATGAAGATGTCCCTGAGTAGCTACAAGCAAAATGGTTTCACAACAGTGTTCTTACAGACATTGAAGGTTATAGATATTCTGTCATGCCTGTAGTGAAATGTTTGATAAGACTTGCATGAACACTTACATGAAGATGTTTCTAAACAGCCACAAGCAAGCTTTTTCAACACAGTATTTCATTGAATGAATGTAATAATTATCACATTGTGGCTGCAGAGAAACGTTTGATAAGACACACACAAAATGTTCATAAATAGCATGTGCCAGCTGGTTGCATCACAATGTTGTTTAATTTAATGGAAGTGATCATCATTCTGTATAGCATATGATGTGTTTGAATAGCCTTATATAAAGATATTCCTAAAAACTTATGAGCAATCTGGTTTCACCAGAGTGTGTTCCTCAGTGAAGGAATCTTACAGAGATTCTGTCAGAGCAGTAGTGACATGTTTGGTGTTTTGTATGAAGAAACCCTAAATGGCTTCCTGCAAGATGAGTTCAACACAGTGTTATTTCATTTTAAGAAAATGATAGTCATTCTGTTTGGCATAAACTGAAATATTAGAAAAGCCTTATATCAAGAGGTTCCTAATTAGCTACCAGCAATCTGGCTTCACAATAGTGTTCTTTCATTGAATGGATGTAATAGATACTTTGTAGTGAAATGTATGATAAGTCTCTTATGAAAAGGTTCCTAAACAGCTGCCTGCAATCTGGCTTCAGCACATTATATCATTGTCTCAAAGTGATATTCATTCAGTATGTCTTATATGGAAACGCTTGAAATGGTGAACATGAAGAAGTTTCTAAATATGTACAAGCAAGATTGTTTCTCCACAGTTTTCTTTCAGTGACTGAATGTTATGTATAGTCTGTCACGACTATTGTAAAATGTTTGATGAGTCTTATGTAAAAACGTTCCTAGATAGCTATCTGTGAGCTCTATTTAGCACAGTGTTCTTTCATTGTAGGAAAATGATACCCATTCATTATGGCATATACTGAAATGTGAGAAATGTCTCAAATACAAATGTTCCTAATAATAGCTTCAAGATGCTTTCACCACAGAGTTCTTTCAGTGAAACAATATTGCAGATATTCTGTGACACTTGTAGTGAAGTGTTAGTTAAAACTTACTTGCAAGCTGGATTCAGCACAGTGTTTCTTTCATTGTTTGAAACTCATATTCAATCAGAACAGCAAATATTGAAATGGTTATAATGACTAATATGAAGAGGATCCTTAATGGCTGCAAGTAAGATGGTTTCACCACAGTTTTCTCTCAGTGAACAAATGCTGTATATATTCTGTCCCGCATGCAATGAAATGTTTGTTAAGTCTTATATGAACATGTTCCTAAACAGCTACCCGCAAACTGGGCTTAGAACAGTGTTCTCACACTGTTAGTAATTGATAGGTCATCTGTAGGGCATATGCTGAAATGTTTGAAATGTCTTATGTGAATATGCCCCTAAACAGCTGTAAGCACATTTGTTTCACCAGAGTTCCTTTAGTGTCTGAATCTTATGGATATTTTTCAAGTCTGTAGTGTAATTTTTTAAGTATTTTATGAAGTTCTTCCTAAACAGATACTAGGAAACAAGGGTTCAGCTCATCCTTCTTTCCTTGAGTGAATATTAAAATCATTCTGTCATGACCATAGCGCAATATTTGTTAAGACTTATAAAAAGATATTTCTAAAAGACAACTTTCCAGCTGGGTTCTTAACATTGTTCTTTCATTTTATGGAAGTGATAACCATTCTGGATGGAATACACTGAAATGTTTGAAAAGACTTGTATGAAGATACTCCTAAATAGCTACAAGCAATCTGGTTACACCACAGTGTTCTTTCATTTAATAAACTTTATATATAGTCTCCTATAGCTGTAGTGAAATGTTTTATATCATGTATGAAAATGTTCCTACAGCTACCTGCAAGCTGGGATCAGCACACTGACTTTTCATTGTAATAAAGTGATAGTTACTTTGTATGGCATACACTGAAATGTCAGAAAAGACTTATATGAGTGTATTTCTAAAGAGATACAAGCAAGCTGGTTTCACAATAGTGATCTTTCATTGAATTAATGTAATAGATATTCTGTCGCACATGTTGTGAAATGTTCAATAAATCTTACATGAAAATGTTACTATAAGTCTACCTGAAAGCTGAGTTAAGTACAATGTTTTTTCATTTTAAGAAAGTATAGCTGTTCTCTATGGCTCATACTGAAATGCTAGAAAAGACTTACATGAAGATGTTCCTTAAAAGCTACAAGGAAGTTGCTTTCACCACAGCATTCTTTCAATGAGTGAATGTTATAGATATTCCATCATGCCCGTAGTGAAATGTTTGATAGGACTTATTTGAAGATTCCCCTAAAGAGCTGCAAGCAAGGTGTTTTCACCACAGTGTTCATTCAGAAAATGAATGTTATACGTATTCTGTCATGCCTCAAGAGAACTATTTGATGTCTTATGTGAGAGTGTTCCTGAACAGCTACAAGCAAGCTTTTTCAACATAGTGTGGTTTCCTTGAATGAATGTTATGGATATCATGTTGCGGCTGTAGAGAAACGTTTGATAAGACATAAATGAAATGCTCATAAAGAGCCACTGGTTTCATCAGAACGTTCTTTCTGGATATGGAAGTGATAGCCATTCTGTAGGCATAATGAAGTGTTTGAAGAGCCTTATACGAAGACATTCCCAAGGCGCCAGAAGTAATCTGGCTTCACCACAGTGTTCTTTCAGTGAACGAGTGTTATAGCTAGTCTGTCATGCCTGTAGTGAAATGTTTAATAAGTCTTATATGAAGAGGTTTCAAACAGCCGCCAGCAAGCCGGGTTTAGCACAGTGTCCTTTAACTGTAAGTAAGTGAGAGCCATTCTGTATGGCATATACTTAAATGTTAGAGAGGTCTTATATGAAGATGTTCCTAAATAGAATCCAACAAGATGTGTTCAGGACAGAATAATTTCATCATAAGATAGTGACAGCCGTTTAGTATGGCATATACTGAAATGCTGAAAAGGACTGAAATGAAGATCTTCCTTAACAGTAAAACCAAGCCACTTTCACCATAGTGTTCTTTCATTGAATGGATGTAATAGATATTCTGTCATGCCTGTAGTTAAATGTTCAATAGGTCTTACATAAAAATACTCCTAATAATCTACCTGAAAGCTATGAAACACAAACTTCTTTCCTTGTAAGAAGGGTATGGCCATGCTGTATGCCACATACTGAAATGCTTGAAAAGCTTTATACGAAGATGTTCCTCAACAGTTACAAGAAGACTGCTTTCATCCCTGTGTTCGTTCAATGAGTGAATGTTTAGAGATTCTGTCATTCCTGCAAAGGAATGTTTAATAAGTCTTACATGAAGATGTTTCTAAACAGCTACAAGGAAATTTTTTTAAATATAGTGTTATTACATTGAATAGACATTAAAGACATCCTGTCATGACTGTAGGCAAATGTCTGATGAGACTTGAGCAAGATATTAATAAACAATTACTTGCAAGCTGGGTTCATCACAGTATTCTTTCCTGGCTATGGAGATGATAGCCATTCTGTATGGCATAAAGTGATATGTTTGAAGAGCCTTTGATTTATATTCTTAAACAGCTAACAAGCAAGATGGTTTCTTCACAGTGTTCTTTCAGTGAATGAATGTTCTAGATATTGTCACATCTGTGGTGAAATATTTGATATATGATGTTCCTAAACAGCTACCTATAAACTGGATTCAGCATGTGTTCTTTCATTTTGTGAAAATGATAGTCGCTCTGTGTGGAATATACTTAAGTATTTGAAGTGTATTATGTGCAGATGTTCCTAAACAGTGAAAAGAAGATGGTTTTTGCATAATTTTCTTTCAGATAACAAATGTTATAGACATTGTCACATCTGTAGTCAAATGTTTGATATGATTTATGTGAAAATATCCCTAAACAGCTACCTGTTGGCTTGATTAAGCACAATGCTGTTTCATTGTAAGAAAGTGATAGCTGTTCCATGTGGCATATACTGAAATGTTTGAAATGTCATCTGTGAAGATGTTCCTTAAGAGCTACTTGCTGGGTGTTTTCAAGACAATGTTCTTTCAGTGAATGGATGTTGTAGATAGTCTATCACACCCGTAGTGAAATGCTGGATAAGTTTTATGAAGATGTCCCTAAGTAGCTACAAGCAAAATGGTTTCACAACAGTGTTCTTACAGACATTGAAGGTTATAGATATTCTGTCATGCCTGTAGTGAAATGTTTGATAAGACTTGCATGAACACTTACATGAAGATGTTTCTAAACAGCCACAAGCAAGCTTTTTCAACACAGTATTTCATTGAATGAATGTAATAATTATCACATTGTGGCTGCAGAGAAACGTTTGATAAGACACACACAAAATGTTCATAAATAGCATGTGCCAGCTGGTTGCATCACAATGTTGTTTAATTTAATGGAAGTGATCATCATTCTGTATAGCATATGATGTGTTTGAATAGCCTTATATAAAGATATTCCTAAACACTTATGAGCAATCTGGTTTCACCAGAGTGTGTTCCTCAGTGAAGGAATCTTACAGAGATTCTGTCAGAGCAGTAGTGACATGTTTGGTGTTTTGTATGAAGAAACCCTAAATGGCTTCCTGCAAGATGAGTTCAACACAGTGTTATTTCATTTTAAGAAAATGATAGTCATTCTGTTTGGCATAAACTGAAATATTAGAAAAGCCTTATATCAAGAGGTTCCTAATTAGCTACCAGCAATCTGGCTTCACAATAGTGTTCTTTCATTGAATGGATGTAATAGATACTTTGTAGTGAAATGTATGATAAGTCTCTTATGAAAAGGTTCCTAAACAGCTGCCTGCAATCTGGCTTCAGCACATTATATCATTGTCTCAAAGTGATATTCATTCAGTATGTCTTATATGGAAACGCTTGAAATGGTGAACATGAAGAAGTTTCTAAATATGTACAAGCAAGATTGTTTCTCCACAGTTTTCTTTCAGTGACTGAATGTTATGTATAGTCTGTCACGACTATTGTAAAATGTTTGATGAGTCTTATGTAAAAACGTTCCTAGATAGCTATCTGTGAGCTCTATTTAGCACAGTGTTCTTTCATTGTAGGAAAATGATACCCATTCATTATGGCATATACTGAAATGTGAGAAATGTCTCAAATACAAATGTTCCTAATAATAGCTTCAAGATGCTTTCACCACAGAGTTCTTTCAGTGAAACAATATTGCAGATATTCTGTGACACTTGTAGTGAAGTGTTAGTTAAAACTTACTTGCAAGCTGGATTCAGCACAGTGTTTCTTTCATTGTTTGAAACTCATATTCAATCAGAACAGCAAATATTGAAATGGTTATAATGACTAATATGAAGAGGATCCTTAATGGCTGCAAGTAAGATGGTTTCACCACAGTTTTCTCTCAGTGAGCAAATGCTGTATATATTCTGTCCCGCATGCAATGAAATGTTTGTTAAGTCTTATATGAACATGTTCCTAAACAGCTACCCGCAAACTGGGCTTAGAACAGTGTTCTCACACTGTTAGTAATTGATAGGTCATCTGTAGGGCATATGCTGAAATGTTTGAAATGTCTTATGTGAATATGCCCCTAAACAGCTGTAAGCACATTTGTTTCACCAGAGTTCCTTTAGTGTCTGAATCTTATGGATATTTTTCAAGTCTGTAGTGTAATTTTTTAAGTATTTTATGAAGTTCTTCCTAAACAGATACTAGGAAACAAGGGTTCAGCTCATCCTTCTTTCCTTGAGTGAATATTAAAATCATTCTGTCATGACCATAGCGCAATATTTGTTAAGACTTATAAAAAGATATTTCTAAAAGACAACTTTCCAGCTGGGTTCTTAACATTGTTCTTTCATTTTATGGAAGTGATAACCATTCTGGATGGAATACACTGAAATGTTTGAAAAGACTTGTATGAAGATACTCCTAAATAGCTACAAGCAATCTGGTTACACCACAGTGTTCTTTCATTTAATAAACTTTATATATAGTCTCCTATAGCTGTAGTGAAATGTTTTATATCATGTATGAAAATGTTCCTACAGCTACCTGCAAGCTGGGATCAGCACACTGACTTTTCATTGTAATAAAGTGATAGTTACTTTGTATGGCATACACTGAAATGTCAGAAAAGACTTATATGAGTGTATTTCTAAAGAGATACAAGCAAGCTGGTTTCACAATAGTGATCTTTCATTGAATTAATGTAATAGATATTCTGTCGCACATGTTGTGAAATGTTCAATAAATCTTACATGAAAATGTTACTATAAGTCTACCTGAAAGCTGAGTTAAGTACAATGTTTTTTCATTTTAAGAAAGTATAGCTGTTCTCTATGGCTCATACTGAAATGCTAGAAAAGACTTACATGAAGATGTTCCTTAAAAGCTACAAGGAAGTTGGTTTCACCACAGCATTCTTTCAAAGAGTGAATGTTATAGATATTCCATCATGCCCGTAGTGAAATGTTTGATAGGACTTATTTGAAGATTCCCCTAAAGAGCTGCAAGCAAGGTGTTTTCACCACAGTGTTCATTCAGAAAATGAATGTTATACGTATTCTGTCATGCCTCAAGAGAACTATTTGATGTCTTATGTGAGAGTGTTCCTGAACAGCTACAAGCAAGCTTTTTCAACATAGTGTGGTTTCCTTGAATGAATGTTATGGATATCATGTTGCGGCTGTAGAGAAACGTTTGATAAGACATAAATGAAATGCTCATAAAGAGCCACTGGTTTCATCAGAACGTTCTTTCTGGATATGGAAGTGATAGCCATTCTGTAGGCATAATGAAGTGTTTGAAGAGCCTTATACGAAGACATTCCCAAGGCGCCAGAAGTAATCTGGCTTCACCACAGTGTTCTTTCAGTGAACGAGTGTTATAGCTAGTCTGTCATGCCTGTAGTGAAATGTTTAATAAGTCTTATATGAAGAGGTTTCAAACAGCCGCCAGCAAGCCGGGTTTAGCACAGTGTCCTTTAACTGTAAGTAAGTGAGAGCCATTCTGTATGGCATATACTTAAATGTTAGACAGGTCTTATATGAAGATGTTCCTAAATAGAATCCAACAAGATGTGTTCAGGACAGAATAATTTCATCATAAGATAGTGACAGCCGTTTAGTATGGCATATACTGAAATGCTGAAAAGGACTGAAATGAAGATCTTCCTTAACAGTAAAACCAAGCCACTTTCACCATAGTGTTCTTTCATTGAATGGATGTAATAGATATTCTGTCATGCCTGTAGTTAAATGTTCAATAGGTCTTACATAAAAATACTCCTAATAATCTACCTGAAAGCTATTAAACACAACCTTCTTTCCTCGTAAGAAGGGTATGGCCATGCTGTATGCCACATACTGAAATGCTTGAAAAGCTTTATACGAAGATGTTCCTCAACAGTTACAAGAAAACTGCTTTCATCCCTGTGTTCGTTCAATGAGTGAATGTTTAGAGATTCTGTCATTCCTGCAAAGGAATGTTTAATAAGTCTTACATGAAGATGTTTCTAAACAGCTACAAGGAAATTTTTTTAAATATAGTGTTATTACATTGAATAAACATTAAAGACATCCTGTCATGACTGTAGGCAAATGTCTGATAAGACTTGAGCAAAATATTAATAAACAATTACTTGCAAGCTGGGTTCATCACAGTATTCTTTCCTGGCTATGGAGATGATAGCCATTCTGTATGGCATAAAGTGATATGTTTGAAGAGCCTTTGATTTATATTCTTAAACAGCTAACAAGCAAGATGGTTTCTTCACAGTGTTCTTTCAGTGAATGAATGTTCTAGATATTGTCACATCTGTGGTGAAATATTTGATATATGATGTTCCTAAACAGCTACCCATAAACTGGATTCAGCATGTGTTCTTTCCTTTTGTGCAAATGATAGTCGCTCTGTGTGGAATATACTTAAGTATTTGAAGTGTATTATGTGCAGATGTTCCTAAACAGTGAAAAGAAGATGGTTTTTGCATAATTTTCTTTCAGATAACAAATGTTATAGACATTGTCACATCTGTAGTCAAATGTTTGATATGATTTATGTGAAAATATCCCTAAACAGCTACCTGTTGGCTTGATTAAGCACAATGCTCTTTCATTGTAAGAAAGTGATAGCTGTTCCATGTGGCATATACTGAAATGTTTGAAATGTCATCTGTGAAGATGTTCCTTAAGAGCTACTTGCTGGGTGTTTTCAAGACAATGTTCTTTCAGTGAATGGATGTTGTAGATAGTCTATCACACCCGTAGTGAAATGCTGGATAAGTTTTATGAAGATGTCCCTAAGTAGCTACAAGCAAAATGGTTTCACAACAGTGTTCTTACAGACATTGAAGGTTATAGATATTCTGTCATGCCTGTAGTGAAATGTTTGATAAGACTTGCATGAACACTTACATGAAGATGTTTCTAAACAGCCACAAGCAAGCTTTTTCAACACAGTATTTCATTGAATGAATGTAATAATTATCACATTGTGGCTGCAGAGAAACGTTTGATAAGACACACACAAAATGTTCATAAATAGCATGTGCCAGCTGGTTGCATCACAATGTTGTTTAATTTAATGGAAGTGATCATCATTCTGTATAGCATATGATGTGTTTGAATAGCCTTATATAAAGATATTCCTAAACACTTATGAGCAATCTGGTTTCACCAGAGTGTGTTCCTCAGTGAAGGAATCTTACAGAGATTCTGTCAGAGCAGTAGTGACATGTTTGGTGTTTTGTATGAAGAAACCCTAAATGGCTTCCTGCAAGATGAGTTCAACACAGTGTTATTTCATTTTAAGAAAATGATAGTCATTCTGTTTGGCATAAACTGAAATATTAGAAAAGCCTTATATCAAGAGGTTCCTAATTAGCTACCAGCAATCTGGCTTCACAATAGTGTTCTTTCATTGAATGGATGTAATAGATACTTTGTAGTGAAATGTATGATAAGTCTCTTATGAAAAGGTTCCTAAACAGCTGCCTGCAATCTGGCTTCAGCACATTATATCATTGTCTCAAAGTGATATTCATTCAGTATGTCTTATATGGAAACGCTTGAAATGGTGAACATGAAGAAGTTTCTAAATATGTACAAGCAAGATTGTTTCTCCACAGTTTTCTTTCAGTGACTGAATGTTATGTATAGTCTGTCACGACTATTGTAAAATGTTTGATGAGTCTTATGTAAAAACGTTCCTAGATAGCTATCTGTGAGCTCTATTTAGCACAGTGTTCTTTCATTGTAGGAAAATGATACCCATTCATTATGGCATATACTGAAATGTGAGAAATGTCTCAAATACAAATGTTCCTAATAATAGCTTCAAGATGCTTTCACCACAGAGTTCTTTCAGTGAAACAATATTGCAGATATTCTGTGACACTTGTAGTGAAGTGTTAGTTAAAACTTACTTGCAAGCTGGATTCAGCACAGTGTTTCTTTCATTGTTTGAAACTCATATTCAATCAGAACAGCAAATATTGAAATGGTTATAATGACTAATATGAAGAGGATCCTTAATGGCTGCAAGTAAGATGGTTTCACCACAGTTTTCTCTCAGTGAACAAATGCTGTATATATTCTGTCCCGCATGCAATGAAATGTTTGTTAAGTCTTATATGAACATGTTCCTAAACAGCTACCCGCAAACTGGGCTTAGAACAGTGTTCTCACACTGTTAGTAATTGATAGGTCATCTGTAGGGCATATGCTGAAATGTTTGAAATGTCTTATGTGAATATGCCCCTAAACAGCTGTAAGCACATTTGTTTCACCAGAGTTCCTTTAGTGTCTGAATCTTATGGATATTTTTCAAGTCTGTAGTGTAATTTTTTAAGTATTTTATGAAGTTCTTCCTAAACAGATACTAGGAAACAAGGGTTCAGCTCATCCTTCTTTCCTTGAGTGAATATTAAAATCATTCTGTCATGACCATAGCGCAATATTTGTTAAGACTTATAAAAAGATATTTCTAAAAGACAACTTTCCAGCTGGGTTCTTAACATTGTTCTTTCATTTTATGGAAGTGATAACCATTCTGGATGGAATACACTGAAATGTTTGAAAAGACTTGTATGAAGATACTCCTAAATAGCTACAAGCAATCTGGTTACACCACAGTGTTCTTTCATTTAATAAACTTTATATATAGTCTCCTATAGCTGTAGTGAAATGTTTTATATCATGTATGAAAATGTTCCTACAGCTACCTGCAAGCTGGGATCAGCACACTGACTTTTCATTGTAATAAAGTGATAGTTACTTTGTATGGCATACACTGAAATGTCAGAAAAGACTTATATGAGTGTATTTCTAAAGAGATACAAGCAAGCTGGTTTCACAATAGTGATCTTTCATTGAATTAATGTAATAGATATTCTGTCGCACATGTTGTGAAATGTTCAATAAATCTTACATGAAAATGTTACTATAAGTCTACCTGAAAGCTGAGTTAAGTACAATGTTTTTTCATTTTAAGAAAGTATAGCTGTTCTCTATGGCTCATACTGAAATGCTAGAAAAGACTTACATGAAGATGTTCCTTAAAAGCTACAAGGAAGTTGGTTTCACCACAGCATTCTTTCAATGAGTGAATGTTATAGATATTCCATCATGCCCGTAGTGAAATGTTTGATAGGACTTATTTGAAGATTCCCCTAAAGAGCTGCAAGCAAGGTGTTTTCACCACAGTGTTCATTCAGAAAATGAATGTTATACGTATTCTGTCATGCCTCAAGAGAACTATTTGATGTCTTATGTGAGAGTGTTCCTGAACAGCTACAAGCAAGCTTTTTCAACATAGTGTGGTTTCCTTGAATGAATGTTATGGATATCATGTTGCGGCTGTAGAGAAACGTTTGATAAGACATAAATGAAATGCTCATAAAGAGCCACTGGTTTCATCAGAACGTTCTTTCTGGATATGGAAGTGATAGCCATTCTGTAGGCATAATGAAGTGTTTGAAGAGCCTTATACGAAGACATTCCCAAGGCGCCAGAAGTAATCTGGCTTCACCACAGTGTTCTTTCAGTGAACGAGTGTTATAGCTAGTCTGTCATGCCTGTAGTGAAATGTTTAATAAGTCTTATATGAAGAGGTTTCAAACAGCCGCCAGCAAGCCGGGTTTAGCACAGTGTCCTTTAACTGTAAGTAAGTGAGAGCCATTCTGTATGGCATATACTTAAATGTTAGACAGGTCTTATATGAAGATGTTCCTAAATAGAATCCAACAAGATGTGTTCAGGACAGAATAATTTCATCATAAGATAGTGACAGCCGTTTAGTATGGCATATACTGAAATGCTGAAAAGGACTGAAATGAAGATCTTCCTTAACAGTAAAACCAAGCCACTTTCACCATAGTGTTCTTTCATTGAATGGATGTAATAGATATTCTGTCATGCCTGTAGTTAAATGTTCAATAGGTCTTACATAAAAATACTCCTAATAATCTACCTGAAAGCTATTAAACACAACCTTCTTTCCTCGTAAGAAGGGTATGGCCATGCTGTATGCCACATACTGAAATGCTTGAAAAGCTTTATACGAAGATGTTCCTCAACAGTTACAAGAAAACTGCTTTCATCCCTGTGTTCGTTCAATGAGTGAATGTTTAGAGATTCTGTCATTCCTGCAAAGGAATGTTTAATAAGTCTTACATGAAGATGTTTCTAAACAGCTACAAGGAAATTTTTTTAAATATAGTGTTATTACATTGAATAAACATTAAAGACATCCTGTCATGACTGTAGGCAAATGTCTGATAAGACTTGAGCAAAATATTAATAAACAATTACTTGCAAGCTGGGTTCATCACAGTATTCTTTCCTGGCTATGGAGATGATAGCCATTCTGTATGGCATAAAGTGATATGTTTGAAGAGCCTTTGATTTATATTCTTAAACAGCTAACAAGCAAGATGGTTTCTTCACAGTGTTCTTTCAGTGAATGAATGTTCTAGATATTGTCACATCTGTGGTGAAATATTTGATATATGATGTTCCTAAACAGCTACCCATAAACTGGATTCAGCATGTGTTCTTTCATTTTGTGAAAATGATAGTCGCTCTGTGTGGAATATACTTAAGTATTTGAAGTGTATTATGTGCAGATGTTCCTAAACAGTGAAAAGAAGATGGTTTTTGCATAATTTTCTTTCAGATAACAAATGTTATAGACATTGTCACATCTGTAGTCAAATGTTTGATATGATTTATGTGAAAATATCCCTAAACAGCTACCTGTTGGCTTGATTAAGCACAATGCTCTTTCATTGTAAGAAAGTGATAGCTGTTCCATGTGGCATATACTGAAATGTTTGAAATGTCATCTGTGAAGATGTTCCTTAAGAGCTACTTGCTGGGTGTTTTCAAGACAATGTTCTTTCAGTGAATGGATGTTGTAGATAGTCTATCACACCCGTAGTGAAATGCTGGATAAGTTTTATGAAGATGTCCCTAAGTAGCTACAAGCAAAATGGTTTCACAACAGTGTTCTTACAGACATTGAAGGTTATAGATATTCTGTCATGCCTGTAGTGAAATGTTTGATAAGACTTGCATGAACACTTACATGAAGATGTTTCTAAACAGCCACAAGCAAGCTTTTTCAACACAGTATTTCATTGAATGAATGTAATAATTATCACATTGTGGCTGCAGAGAAACGTTTGATAAGACACACACAAAATGTTCATAAATAGCATGTGCCAGCTGGTTGCATCACAATGTTGTTTAATTTAATGGAAGTGATCATCATTCTGTATAGCATATGATGTGTTTGAATAGCCTTATATAAAGATATTCCTAAACACTTATGAGCAATCTGGTTTCACCAGAGTGTGTTCCTCAGTGAAGGAATCTTACAGAGATTCTGTCAGAGCAGTAGTGACATGTTTGGTGTTTTGTATGAAGAAACCCTAAATGGCTTCCTGCAAGATGAGTTCAACACAGTGTTATTTCATTTTAAGAAAATGATAGTCATTCTGTTTGGCATAAACTGAAATATTAGAAAAGCCTTATATCAAGAGGTTCCTAATTAGCTACCAGCAATCTGGCTTCACAATAGTGTTCTTTCATTGAATGGATGTAATAGATACTTTGTAGTGAAATGTATGATAAGTCTCTTATGAAAAGGTTCCTAAACAGCTGCCTGCAATCTGGCTTCAGCACATTATATCATTGTCTCAAAGTGATATTCATTCAGTATGTCTTATATGGAAACGCTTGAAATGGTGAACATGAAGAAGTTTCTAAATATATACAAGCAAGATTGTTTCTCCACAGTTTTCTTTCAGTGACTGAATGTTACGTATAGTCTGTCACGACTATTGTAAAATGTTTGATGAGTCTTATGTAAAAACGTTCCTAGATAGCTATCTGTGAGCTCTATTTAGCACAGTGTTCTTTCATTGTAGGAAAATGATACCCATTCATTATGGCATATACTGAAATGTGAGAAATGTCTCAAATACAAATGTTCCTAATAATAGCTTCAAGATGCTTTCACCACAGAGTTCTTTCAGTGAAACAATATTGCAGATATTCTGTGACACTTGTAGTGAAGTGTTAGTTAAAACTTACTTGCAAGCTGGATTCAGCACAGTGTTTCTTTCATTGTTTGAAACTCATATTCAATCAGAACAGCAAATATTGAAATGGTTATAATGACTAATATGAAGAGGATCCTTAATGGCTGCAAGTAAGATGGTTTCACCACAGTTTTCTCTCAGTGAACAAATGCTATATATATTCTGTCCCGCATGCAATGAAATGTTTGTTAAGTCTTATATGAACATGTTCCTAAACAGCTACCCGCAAACTGGGCTTAGAACAGTGTTCTCACACTGTTAGTAATTGATAGGTCATCTGTAGGGCATATGCTGAAATGTTTGAAATGTCTTATGTGAATATGCCCCTAAACAGCTGTAAGCACATTTGTTTCACCAGAGTTCCTTTAGTGTCTGAATCTTATGGATATTTTTCAAGTCTGTAGTGTAATTTTTTAAGTATTTTATGAAGTTCTTCCTAAACAGATACTAGGAAACAAGGGTTCAGCTCATCCTTCTTTCCTTGAGTGAATATTAAAATCATTCTGTCATGACCATAGCGCAATATTTGTTAAGACTTATAAAAAGATATTTCTAAAAGACAACTTTCCAGCTGGGTTCTTAACATTGTTCTTTCATTTTATGGAAGTGATAACCATTCTGGATGGAATACACTGAAATGTTTGAAAAGACTTGTATGAAGATACTCCTAAATAGCTACAAGCAATCTGGTTACACCACAGTGTTCTTTCATTTAATAAACTTTATATATAGTCTCCTATAGCTGTAGTGAAATGTTTTATATCATATATGAAAATGTTCCTACAGCTACCTGCAAGCTGGGATCAGCACACTGACTTTTCATTGTAATAAAGTGATAGTTACTTTGTATGGCATACACTGAAATGTCAGAAAAGACTTATATGAGTGTATTTCTAAAGAGATACAAGCAAGCTGGTTTCACAATAGTGATCTTTCATTGAATTAATGTAATAGATATTCTGTCGCACATGTTGTGAAATGTTCAATAAATCTTACATGAAAATGTTACTATAAGTCTACCTGAAAGCTGAGTTAAGTACAATGTTTTTTCATTTTAAGAAAGTATAGCTGTTCTCTATGGCTCATACTGAAATGCTAGAAAAGACTTACATGAAGATGTTCCTTAAAAGCTACAAGGAAGTTGGTTTCACCACAGCATTCTTTCAATGAGTGAATGTTATAGATATTCCATCATGCCCGTAGTGAAATGTTTGATAGGACTTATTTGAAGATTCCCCTAAAGAGCTGCAAGCAAGGTGTTTTCACCACAGTGTTCATTCAGAAAATGAATGTTATACGTATTCTGTCATGCCTCAAGAGAACTATTTGATGTCTTATGTGAGAGTGTTCCTGAACAGCTACAAGCAAGCTTTTTCAACATAGTGTGGTTTCCTTGAATGAATGTTATGGATATCATGTTGCGGCTGTAGAGAAACGTTTGATAAGACATAAATGAAATGCTCATAAAGAGCCACTGGTTTCATCAGAACGTTCTTTCTGGATATGGAAGTGATAGCCATTCTGTAGGCATAATGAAGTGTTTGAAGAGCCTTATACGAAGACATTCCCAAGGCGCCAGAAGTAATCTGGCTTCACCACAGTGTTCTTTCAGTGAACGAGTGTTATAGCTAGTCTGTCATGCCTGTAGTGAAATGTTTAATAAGTCTTATATGAAGAGGTTTCAAACAGCCGCCAGCAAGCCGGGTTTAGCACAGTGTCCTTTAACTGTAAGTAAGTGAGAGCCATTCTGTATGGCATATACTTAAATGTTAGAGAGGTCTTATATGAAGATGTTCCTAAATAGAATCCAACAAGATGTGTTCAGGACAGAATAATTTCATCATAAGATAGTGACAGCCGTTTAGTATGGCATATACTGAAATGCTGAAAAGGACTGAAATGAAGATCTTCCTTAACAGTAAAACCAAGCCACTTTCACCATAGTGTTCTTTCATTGAATGGATGTAATAGATATTCTGTCATGCCTGTAGTTAAATGTTCAATAGGTCTTACATAAAAATACTCCTAATAATCTACCTGAAAGCTATTAAACACAAACTTCTTTCCTTGTAAGAAGGGTATGGCCATGCTGTATGCCACATACTGAAATGCTTGAAAAGCTTTATACGAAGATGTTCCTCAACAGTTACAAGAAAACTGCTTTCATCCCTGTGTTCGTTCAATGAGTGAATGTTTAGAGATTCTGTCATTCCTGCAAAGGAATGTTTAATAAGTCTTACATGAAGATGTTTCTAAACAGCTACAAGGAAATTTTTTTAAATATAGTGTTATTACATTGAATAAACATTAAAGACATCCTGTCATGACTGTAGGCAAATGTCTGATAAGACTTGAGCAAAATATTAATAAACAATTACTTGCAAGCTGGGTTCATCACAGTATTCTTTCCTGGCTATGGAGATGATAGCCATTCTGTATGGCATAAAGTGATATGTTTGAAGAGCCTTTGATTTATATTCTTAAACAGCTAACAAGCAAGATGGTTTCTTCACAGTGTTCTTTCAGTGAATGAATGTTCTAGATATTGTCACATCTGTGGTGAAATATTTGATATATGATGTTCCTAAACAGCTACCCATAAACTGGATTCAGCATGTGTTCTTTCCTTTTGTGCAAATGATAGTCGCTCTGTGTGGAATATACTTAAGTATTTGAAGTGTATTATGTGCAGATGTTCCTAAACAGTGAAAAGAAGATGGTTTTTGCATAATTTTCTTTCAGATAACAAATGTTATAGACATTGTCACATCTGTAGTCAAATGTTTGATATGATTTATGTGAAAATATCCCTAAACAGCTACCTGTTGGCTTGATTAAGCACAATGCTCTTTCATTGTAAGAAAGTGATAGCTGTTCCATGTGGCATATACTGAAATGTTTGAAATGTCATCTGTGAAGATGTTCCTTAAGAGCTACTTGCTGGGTGTTTTCAAGACAATGTTCTTTCAGTGAATGGATGTTGTAGATAGTCTATCACACCCGTAGTGAAATGCTGGATAAGTTTTATGAAGATGTCCCTAAGTAGCTACAAGCAAAATGGTTTCACAACAGTGTTCTTACAGACATTGAAGGTTATAGATATTCTGTCATGCCTGTAGTGAAATGTTTGATAAGACTTGCATGAACACTTACATGAAGATGTTTCTAAACAGCCACAAGCAAGCTTTTTCAACACAGTATTTCATTGAATGAATGTAATAATTATCACATTGTGGCTGCAGAGAAACGTTTGATAAGACACACACAAAATGTTCATAAATAGCATGTGCCAGCTGGTTGCATCACAATGTTGTTTAATTTAATGGAAGTGATCATCATTCTGTATAGCATATGATGTGTTTGAATAGCCTTATATAAAGATATTCCTAAACACTTATGAGCAATCTGGTTTCACCAGAGTGTGTTCCTCAGTGAAGGAATCTTACAGAGATTCTGTCAGAGCAGTAGTGACATGTTTGGTGTTTTGTATGAAGAAACCCTAAATGGCTTCCTGCAAGATGAGTTCAACACAGTGTTATTTCATTTTAAGAAAATGATAGTCATTCTGTTTGGCATAAACTGAAATATTAGAAAAGCCTTATATCAAGAGGTTCCTAATTAGCTACCAGCAATCTGGCTTCACAATAGTGTTCTTTCATTGAATGGATGTAATAGATACTTTGTAGTGAAATGTATGATAAGTCTCTTATGAAAAGGTTCCTAAACAGCTGCCTGCAATCTGGCTTCAGCACATTATATCATTGTCTCAAAGTGATATTCATTCAGTATGTCTTATATGGAAACGCTTGAAATGGTGAACATGAAGAAGTTTCTAAATATGTACAAGCAAGATTGTTTCTCCACAGTTTTCTTTCAGTGACTGAATGTTATGTATAGTCTGTCACGACTATTGTAAAATGTTTGATGAGTCTTATGTAAAAACGTTCCTAGATAGCTATCTGTGAGCTCTATTTAGCACAGTGTTCTTTCATTGTAGGAAAATGATACCCATTCATTATGGCATATACTGAAATGTGAGAAATGTCTCAAATACAAATGTTCCTAATAATAGCTTCAAGATGCTTTCACCACAGAGTTCTTTCAGTGAAACAATATTGCAGATATTCTGTGACACTTGTAGTGAAGTGTTAGTTAAAACTTACTTGCAAGCTGGATTCAGCACAGTGTTTCTTTCATTGTTTGAAACTCATATTCAATCAGAACAGCAAATATTGAAATGGTTATAATGACTAATATGAAGAGGATCCTTAATGGCTGCAAGTAAGATGGTTTCACCACAGTTTTCTCTCAGTGAACAAATGCTGTATATATTCTGTCCCGCATGCAATGAAATGTTTGTTAAGTCTTATATGAACATGTTCCTAAACAGCTACCCGCAAACTGGGCTTAGAACAGTGTTCTCACACTGTTAGTAATTGATAGGTCATCTGTAGGGCATATGCTGAAATGTTTGAAATGTCTTATGTGAATATGCCCCTAAACAGCTGTAAGCACATTTGTTTCACCAGAGTTCCTTTAGTGTCTGAATCTTATGGATATTTTTCAAGTCTGTAGTGTAATTTTTTAAGTATTTTATGAAGTTCTTCCTAAACAGATACTAGGAAACAAGGGTTCAGCTCATCCTTCTTTCCTTGAGTGAATATTAAAATCATTCTGTCATGACCATAGCGCAATATTTGTTAAGACTTATAAAAAGATATTTCTAAAAGACAACTTTCCAGCTGGGTTCTTAACATTGTTCTTTCATTTTATGGAAGTGATAACCATTCTGGATGGAATACACTGAAATGTTTGAAAAGACTTGTATGAAGATACTCCTAAATAGCTACAAGCAATCTGGTTACACCACAGTGTTCTTTCATTTAATAAACTTTATATATAGTCTCCTATAGCTGTAGTGAAATGTTTTATATCATGTATGAAAATGTTCCTACAGCTACCTGCAAGCTGGGATCAGCACACTGACTTTTCATTGTAATAAAGTGATAGTTACTTTGTATGGCATACACTGAAATGTCAGAAAAGACTTATATGAGTGTATTTCTAAAGAGATACAAGCAAGCTGGTTTCACAATAGTGATCTTTCATTGAATTAATGTAATAGATATTCTGTCGCACATGTTGTGAAATGTTCAATAAATCTTACATGAAAATGTTACTATAAGTCTACCTGAAAGCTGAGTTAAGTACAATGTTTTTTCATTTTAAGAAAGTATAGCTGTTCTCTATGGCTCATACTGAAATGCTAGAAAAGACTTACATGAAGATGTTCCTTAAAAGCTACAAGGAAGTTGGTTTCACCACAGCATTCTTTCAATGAGTGAATGTTATAGATATTCCATCATGCCCGTAGTGAAATGTTTGATAGGACTTATTTGAAGATTCCCCTAAAGAGCTGCAAGCAAGGTGTTTTCACCACAGTGTTCATTCAGAAAATGAATGTTATACGTATTCTGTCATGCCTCAAGAGAACTATTTGATGTCTTATGTGAGAGTGTTCCTGAACAGCTACAAGCAAGCTTTTTCAACATAGTGTGGTTTCCTTGAATGAATGTTATGGATATCATGTTGCGGCTGTAGAGAAACGTTTGATAAGACATAAATGAAATGCTCATAAAGAGCCACTGGTTTCATCAGAACGTTCTTTCTGGATATGGAAGTGATAGCCATTCTGTAGGCATAATGAAGTGTTTGAAGAGCCTTATACGAAGACATTCCCAAGGCGCCAGAAGTAATCTGGCTTCACCACAGTGTTCTTTCAGTGAACGAGTGTTATAGCTAGTCTGTCATGCCTGTAGTGAAATGTTTAATAAGTCTTATATGAAGAGGTTTCAAACAGCCGCCAGCAAGCCGGGTTTAGCACAGTGTCCTTTAACTGTAAGTAAGTGAGAGCCATTCTGTATGGCATATACTTAAATGTTAGACAGGTCTTATATGAAGATGTTCCTAAATAGAATCCAACAAGATGTGTTCAGGACAGAATAATTTCATCATAAGATAGTGACAGCCGTTTAGTATGGCATATACTGAAATGCTGAAAAGGACTGAAATGAAGATCTTCCTTAACAGTAAAACCAAGCCACTTTCACCATAGTGTTCTTTCATTGAATGGATGTAATAGATATTCTGTCATGCCTGTAGTTAAATGTTCAATAGGTCTTACATAAAAATACTCCTAATAATCTACCTGAAAGCTATTAAACACAACCTTCTTTCCTCGTAAGAAGGGTATGGCCATGCTGTATGCCACATACTGAAATGCTTGAAAAGCTTTATACGAAGATGTTCCTCAACAGTTACAAGAAAACTGCTTTCATCCCTGTGTTCGTTCAATGAGTGAATGTTTAGAGATTCTGTCATTCCTGCAAAGGAATGTTTAATAAGTCTTACATGAAGATGTTTCTAAACAGCTACAAGGAAATTTTTTTAAATATAGTGTTATTACATTGAATAAACATTAAAGACATCCTGTCATGACTGTAGGCAAATGTCTGATAAGACTTGAGCAAAATATTAATAAACAATTACTTGCAAGCTGGGTTCATCACAGTATTCTTTCCTGGCTATGGAGATGATAGCCATTCTGTATGGCATAAAGTGATATGTTTGAAGAGCCTTTGATTTATATTCTTAAACAGCTAACAAGCAAGATGGTTTCTTCACAGTGTTCTTTCAGTGAATGAATGTTCTAGATATTGTCACATCTGTGGTGAAATATTTGATATATGATGTTCCTAAACAGCTACCCATAAACTGGATTCAGCATGTGTTCTTTCATTTTGTGAAAATGATAGTCGCTCTGTGTGGAATATACTTAAGTATTTGAAGTGTATTATGTGCAGATGTTCCTAAACAGTGAAAAGAAGATGGTTTTTGCATAATTTTCTTTCAGATAACAAATGTTATAGACATTGTCACATCTGTAGTCAAATGTTTGATATGATTTATGTGAAAATATCCCTAAACAGCTACCTGTTGGCTTGATTAAGCACAATGCTCTTTCATTGTAAGAAAGTGATAGCTGTTCCATGTGGCATATACTGAAATGTTTGAAATGTCATCTGTGAAGATGTTCCTTAAGAGCTACTTGCTGGGTGTTTTCAAGACAATGTTCTTTCAGTGAATGGATGTTGTAGATAGTCTATCACACCCGTAGTGAAATGCTGGATAAGTTTTATGAAGATGTCCCTAAGTAGCTACAAGCAAAATGGTTTCACAACAGTGTTCTTACAGACATTGAAGGTTATAGATATTCTGTCATGCCTGTAGTGAAATGTTTGATAAGACTTGCATGAACACTTACATGAAGATGTTTCTAAACAGCCACAAGCAAGCTTTTTCAACACAGTATTTCATTGAATGAATGTAATAATTATCACATTGTGGCTGCAGAGAAACGTTTGATAAGACACACACAAAATGTTCATAAATAGCATGTGCCAGCTGGTTGCATCACAATGTTGTTTAATTTAATGGAAGTGATCATCATTCTGTATAGCATATGATGTGTTTGAATAGCCTTATATAAAGATATTCCTAAACACTTATGAGCAATCTGGTTTCACCAGAGTGTGTTCCTCAGTGAAGGAATCTTACAGAGATTCTGTCAGAGCAGTAGTGACATGTTTGGTGTTTTGTATGAAGAAACCCTAAATGGCTTCCTGCAAGATGAGTTCAACACAGTGTTATTTCATTTTAAGAAAATGATAGTCATTCTGTTTGGCATAAACTGAAATATTAGAAAAGCCTTATATCAAGAGGTTCCTAATTAGCTACCAGCAATCTGGCTTCACAATAGTGTTCTTTCATTGAATGGATGTAATAGATACTTTGTAGTGAAATGTATGATAAGTCTCTTATGAAAAGGTTCCTAAACAGCTGCCTGCAATCTGGCTTCAGCACATTATATCATTGTCTCAAAGTGATATTCATTCAGTATGTCTTATATGGAAACGCTTGAAATGGTGAACATGAAGAAGTTTCTAAATATATACAAGCAAGATTGTTTCTCCACAGTTTTCTTTCAGTGACTGAATGTTACGTATAGTCTGTCACGACTATTGTAAAATGTTTGATGAGTCTTATGTAAAAACGTTCCTAGATAGCTATCTGTGAGCTCTATTTAGCACAGTGTTCTTTCATTGTAGGAAAATGATACCCATTCATTATGGCATATACTGAAATGTGAGAAATGTCTCAAATACAAATGTTCCTAATAATAGCTTCAAGATGCTTTCACCACAGAGTTCTTTCAGTGAAACAATATTGCAGATATTCTGTGACACTTGTAGTGAAGTGTTAGTTAAAACTTACTTGCAAGCTGGATTCAGCACAGTGTTTCTTTCATTGTTTGAAACTCATATTCAATCAGAACAGCAAATATTGAAATGGTTATAATGACTAATATGAAGAGGATCCTTAATGGCTGCAAGTAAGATGGTTTCACCACAGTTTTCTCTCAGTGAACAAATGCTATATATATTCTGTCCCGCATGCAATGAAATGTTTGTTAAGTCTTATATGAACATGTTCCTAAACAGCTACCCGCAAACTGGGCTTAGAACAGTGTTCTCACACTGTTAGTAATTGATAGGTCATCTGTAGGGCATATGCTGAAATGTTTGAAATGTCTTATGTGAATATGCCCCTAAACAGCTGTAAGCACATTTGTTTCACCAGAGTTCCTTTAGTGTCTGAATCTTATGGATATTTTTCAAGTCTGTAGTGTAATTTTTTAAGTATTTTATGAAGTTCTTCCTAAACAGATACTAGGAAACAAGGGTTCAGCTCATCCTTCTTTCCTTGAGTGAATATTAAAATCATTCTGTCATGACCATAGCGCAATATTTGTTAAGACTTATAAAAAGATATTTCTAAAAGACAACTTTCCAGCTGGGTTCTTAACATTGTTCTTTCATTTTATGGAAGTGATAACCATTCTGGATGGAATACACTGAAATGTTTGAAAAGACTTGTATGAAGATACTCCTAAATAGCTACAAGCAATCTGGTTACACCACAGTGTTCTTTCATTTAATAAACTTTATATATAGTCTCCTATAGCTGTAGTGAAATGTTTTATATCATATATGAAAATGTTCCTACAGCTACCTGCAAGCTGGGATCAGCACACTGACTTTTCATTGTAATAAAGTGATAGTTACTTTGTATGGCATACACTGAAATGTCAGAAAAGACTTATATGAGTCTATTTCTAAAGAGATACAAGCAAGCTGGTTTCACAATAGTGATCTTTCATTGAATTAATGTAATAGATATTCTGTCGCACATGTTGTGAAATGTTCAATAAATCTTACATGAAAATGTTACTATAAGTCTACCTGAAAGCTGAGTTAAGTACAATGTTTTTTCATTTTAAGAAAGTATAGCTGTTCTCTATGGCTCATACTGAAATGCTAGAAAAGACTTACATGAAGATGTTCCTTAAAAGCTACAAGGAAGTTGGTTTCACCACAGCATTCTTTCAATGAGTGAATGTTATAGATATTCCATCATGCCCGTAGTGAAATGTTTGATAGGACTTATTTGAAGATTCCCCTAAAGAGCTGCAAGCAAGGTGTTTTCACCACAGTGTTCATTCAGAAAATGAATGTTATACGTATTCTGTCATGCCTCAAGAGAACTATTTGATGTCTTATGTGAGAGTGTTCCTGAACAGCTACAAGCAAGCTTTTTCAACATAGTGTGGTTTCCTTGAATGAATGTTATGGATATCATGTTGCGGCTGTAGAGAAACGTTTGATAAGACATAAATGAAATGCTCATAAAGAGCCACTGGTTTCATCAGAACGTTCTTTCTGGATATGGAAGTGATAGCCATTCTGTAGGCATAATGAAGTGTTTGAAGAGCCTTATACGAAGACATTCCCAAGGCGCCAGAAGTAATCTGGCTTCACCACAGTGTTCTTTCAGTGAACGAGTGTTATAGCTAGTCTGTCATGCCTGTAGTGAAATGTTTAATAAGTCTTATATGAAGAGGTTTCAAACAGCCGCCAGCAAGCCGGGTTTAGCACAGTGTCCTTTAACTGTAAGTAAGTGAGAGCCATTCTGTATGGCATATACTTAAATGTTAGAGAGGTCTTATATGAAGATGTTCCTAAATAGAATCCAACAAGATGTGTTCAGGACAGAATAATTTCATCATAAGATAGTGACAGCCGTTTAGTATGGCATATACTGAAATGCTGAAAAGGACTGAAATGAAGATCTTCCTTAACAGTAAAACCAAGCCACTTTCACCATAGTGTTCTTTCATTGAATGGATGTAATAGATATTCTGTCATGCCTGTAGTTAAATGTTCAATAGGTCTTACATAAAAATACTCCTAATAATCTACCTGAAAGCTATTAAACACAAACTTCTTTCCTTGTAAGAAGGGTATGGCCATGCTGTATGCCACATACTGAAATGCTTGAAAAGCTTTATACGAAGATGTTCCTCAACAGTTACAAGAAAACTGCTTTCATCCCTGTGTTCGTTCAATGAGTGAATGTTTAGAGATTCTGTCATTCCTGCAAAGGAATGTTTAATAAGTCTTACATGAAGATGTTTCTAAACAGCTACAAGGAAATTTTTTTAAATATAGTGTTATTACATTGAATAAACATTAAAGACATCCTGTCATGACTGTAGGCAAATGTCTGATAAGACTTGAGCAAAATATTAATAAACAATTACTTGCAAGCTGGGTTCATCACAGTATTCTTTCCTGGCTATGGAGATGATAGCCATTCTGTATGGCATAAAGTGATATGTTTGAAGAGCCTTTGATTTATATTCTTAAACAGCTAACAAGCAAGATGGTTTCTTCACAGTGTTCTTTCAGTGAATGAATGTTCTAGATATTGTCACATCTGTGGTGAAATATTTGATATATGATGTTCCTAAACAGCTACCCATAAACTGGATTCAGCATGTGTTCTTTCATTTTGTGAAAATGATAGTCGCTCTGTGTGGAATATACTTAAGTATTTGAAGTGTATTATGTGCAGATGTTCCTAAACAGTGAAAAGAAGATGGTTTTTGCATAATTTTCTTTCAGATAACAAATGTTATAGACATTGTCACATCTGTAGTCAAATGTTTGATATGATTTATGTGAAAATATCCCTAAACAGCTACCTGTTGGCTTGATTAAGCACAATGCTCTTTCATTGTAAGAAAGTGATAGCTGTTCCATGTGGCATATACTGAAATGTTTGAAATGTCATCTGTGAAGATGTTCCTTAAGAGCTACTTGCTGGGTGTTTTCAAGACAATGTTCTTTCAGTGAATGGATGTTGTAGATAGTCTATCACACCCGTAGTGAAATGCTGGATAAGTTTTATGAAGATGTCCCTAAGTAGCTACAAGCAAAATGGTTTCACAACAGTGTTCTTACAGACATTGAAGGTTATAGATATTCTGTCATGCCTGTAGTGAAATGTTTGATAAGACTTGCATGAACACTTACATGAAGATGTTTCTAAACAGCCACAAGCAAGCTTTTTCAACACAGTATTTCATTGAATGAATGTAATAATTATCACATTGTGGCTGCAGAGAAACGTTTGATAAGACACACACAAAATGTTCATAAATAGCATGTGCCAGCTGGTTGCATCACAATGTTGTTTAATTTAATGGAAGTGATCATCATTCTGTATAGCATATGATGTGTTTGAATAGCCTTATATAAAGATATTCCTAAACACTTATGAGCAATCTGGTTTCACCAGAGTGTGTTCCTCAGTGAAGGAATCTTACAGAGATTCTGTCAGAGCAGTAGTGACATGTTTGGTGTTTTGTATGAAGAAACCCTAAATGGCTTCCTGCAAGATGAGTTCAACACAGTGTTATTTCATTTTAAGAAAATGATAGTCATTCTGTTTGGCATAAACTGAAATATTAGAAAAGCCTTATATCAAGAGGTTCCTAATTAGCTACCAGCAATCTGGCTTCACAATAGTGTTCTTTCATTGAATGGATGTAATAGATACTTTGTAGTGAAATGTATGATAAGTCTCTTATGAAAAGGTTCCTAAACAGCTGCCTGCAATCTGGCTTCAGCACATTATATCATTGTCTCAAAGTGATATTCATTCAGTATGTCTTATATGGAAACGCTTGAAATGGTGAACATGAAGAAGTTTCTAAATATATACAAGCAAGATTGTTTCTCCACAGTTTTCTTTCAGTGACTGAATGTTACGTATAGTCTGTCACGACTATTGTAAAATGTTTGATGAGTCTTATGTAAAAACGTTCCTAGATAGCTATCTGTGAGCTCTATTTAGCACAGTGTTCTTTCATTGTAGGAAAATGATACCCATTCATTATGGCATATACTGAAATGTGAGAAATGTCTCAAATACAAATGTTCCTAATAATAGCTTCAAGATGCTTTCACCACAGAGTTCTTTCAGTGAAACAATATTGCAGATATTCTGTGACACTTGTAGTGAAGTGTTAGTTAAAACTTACTTGCAAGCTGGATTCAGCACAGTGTTTCTTTCATTGTTTGAAACTCATATTCAATCAGAACAGCAAATATTGAAATGGTTATAATGACTAATATGAAGAGGATCCTTAATGGCTGCAAGTAAGATGGTTTCACCACAGTTTTCTCTCAGTGAACAAATGCTGTATATATTCTGTCCCGCATGCAATGAAATGTTTGTTAAGTCTTATATGAACATGTTCCTAAACAGCTACCCGCAAACTGGGCTTAGAACAGTGTTCTCACACTGTTAGTAATTGATAGGTCATCTGTAGGGCATATGCTGAAATGTTTGAAATGTCTTATGTGAATATGCCCCTAAACAGCTGTAAGCACATTTGTTTCACCAGAGTTCCTTTAGTGTCTGAATCTTATGGATATTTTTCAAGTCTGTAGTGTAATTTTTTAAGTATTTTATGAAGTTCTTCCTAAACAGATACTAGGAAACAAGGGTTCAGCTCATCCTTCTTTCCTTGAGTGAATATTAAAATCATTCTGTCATGACCATAGCGCAATATTTGTTAAGACTTATAAAAAGATATTTCTAAAAGACAACTTTCCAGCTGGGTTCTTAACATTGTTCTTTCATTTTATGGAAGTGATAACCATTCTGGATGGAATACACTGAAATGTTTGAAAAGACTTGTATGAAGATACTCCTAAATAGCTACAAGCAATCTGGTTACACCACAGTGTTCTTTCATTTAATAAACTTTATATATAGTCTCCTATAGCTGTAGTGAAATGTTTTATATCATATATGAAAATGTTCCTACAGCTACCTGCAAGCTGGGATCAGCACACTGACTTTTCATTGTAATAAAGTGATAGTTACTTTGTATGGCATACACTGAAATGTCAGAAAAGACTTATATGAGTGTATTTCTAAAGAGATACAAGCAAGCTGGTTTCACAATAGTGATCTTTCATTGAATTAATGTAATAGATATTCTGTCGCACATGTTGTGAAATGTTCAATAAATCTTACATGAAAATGTTACTATAAGTCTACCTGAAAGCTGAGTTAAGTACAATGTTTTTTCATTTTAAGAAAGTATAGCTGTTCTCTATGGCTCATACTGAAATGCTAGAAAAGACTTACATGAAGATGTTCCTTAAAAGCTACAAGGAAGTTGGTTTCACCACAGCATTCTTTCAATGAGTGAATGTTATAGATATTCCATCATGCCCGTAGTGAAATGTTTGATAGGACTTATTTGAAGATTCCCCTAAAGAGCTGCAAGCAAGGTGTTTTCACCACAGTGTTCATTCAGAAAATGAATGTTATACGTATTCTGTCATGCCTCAAGAGAACTATTTGATGTCTTATGTGAGAGTGTTCCTGAACAGCTACAAGCAAGCTTTTTCAACATAGTGTGGTTTCCTTGAATGAATGTTATGGATATCATGTTGCGGCTGTAGAGAAACGTTTGATAAGACATAAATGAAATGCTCATAAAGAGCCACTGGTTTCATCAGAACGTTCTTTCTGGATATGGAAGTGATAGCCATTCTGTAGGCATAATGAAGTGTTTGAAGAGCCTTATACGAAGACATTCCCAAGGCGCCAGAAGTAATCTGGCTTCACCACAGTGTTCTTTCAGTGAACGAGTGTTATAGCTAGTCTGTCATGCCTGTAGTGAAATGTTTAATAAGTCTTATATGAAGAGGTTTCAAACAGCCGCCAGCAAGCCGGGTTTAGCACAGTGTCCTTTAACTGTAAGTAAGTGAGAGCCATTCTGTATGGCATATACTTAAATGTTAGACAGGTCTTATATGAAGATGTTCCTAAATAGAATCCAACAAGATGTGTTCAGGACAGAATAATTTCATCATAAGATAGTGACAGCCGTTTAGTATGGCATATACTGAAATGCTGAAAAGGACTGAAATGAAGATCTTCCTTAACAGTAAAACCAAGCCACTTTCACCATAGTGTTCTTTCATTGAATGGATGTAATAGATATTCTGTCATGCCTGTAGTTAAATGTTCAATAGGTCTTACATAAAAATACTCCTAATAATCTACCTGAAAGCTATGAAACACAAACTTCTTTCCTTGTAAGAAGGGTATGGCCATGCTGTATGCCACATACTGAAATGCTTGAAAAGCTTTATACGAAGATGTTCCTCAACAGTTACAAGAAAACTGCTTTCATCCCTGTGTTCGTTCAATGAGTGAATGTTTAGAGATTCTGTCATTCCTGCAAAGGAATGTTTAATAAGTCTTACATGAAGATGTTTCTAAACAGCTACAAGGAAATTTTTTTAAATATAGTGTTATTACATTGAATAAACATTAAAGACATCCTGTCATGACTGTAGGCAAATGTCTGATAAGACTTGAGCAAAATATTAATAAACAATTACTTGCAAGCTGGGTTCATCACAGTATTCTTTCCTGGCTATGGAGATGATAGCCATTCTGTATGGCATAAAGTGATATGTTTGAAGAGCCTTTGATTTATATTCTTAAACAGCTAACAAGCAAGATGGTTTCTTCACAGTGTTCTTTCAGTGAATGAATGTTCTAGATATTGTCACATCTGTGGTGAAATATTTGATATATGATGTTCCTAAACAGCTACCTATAAACTGGATTCAGCATGTGTTCTTTCATTTTGTGAAAATGATAGTCGCTCTGTGTGGAATATACTTAAGTATTTGAAGTGTATTATGTGCAGATGTTCCTAAACAGTGAAAAGAAGATGGTTTTTGCATAATTTTCTTTCAGATAACAAATGTTATAGACATTGTCACATCTGTAGTCAAATGTTTGATATGATTTATGTGAAAATATCCCTAAACAGCTACCTGTTGGCTTGATTAAGCACAATGCTCTTTCATTGTAAGAAAGTGATAGCTGTTCCATGTGGCATATACTGAAATGTTTGAAATGTCATCTGTGAAGATGTTCCTTAAGAGCTACTTGCTGGGTGTTTTCAAGACAATGTTCTTTCAGTGAATGGATGTTGTAGATAGTCTATCACACCCGTAGTGAAATGCTGGATAAGTTTTATGAAGATGTCCCTAAGTAGCTACAAGCAAAATGGTTTCACAACAGTGTTCTTACAGACATTGAAGGTTATAGATATTCTGTCATGCCTGTAGTGAAATGTTTGATAAGACTTGCATGAACACTTACATGAAGATGTTTCTAAACAGCCACAAGCAAGCTTTTTCAACACAGTATTTCATTGAATGAATGTAATAATTATCACATTGTGGCTGCAGAGAAACGTTTGATAAGACACACACAAAATGTTCATAAATAGCATGTGCCAGCTGGTTGCATCACAATGTTGTTTAATTTAATGGAAGTGATCATCATTCTGTATAGCATATGATGTGTTTGAATAGCCTTATATAAAGATATTCCTAAACACTTATGAGCAATCTGGTTTCACCAGAGTGTGTTCCTCAGTGAAGGAATCTTACAGAGATTCTGTCAGAGCAGTAGTGACATGTTTGGTGTTTTGTATGAAGAAACCCTAAATGGCTTCCTGCAAGATGAGTTCAACACAGTGTTATTTCATTTTAAGAAAATGATAGTCATTCTGTTTGGCATAAACTGAAATATTAGAAAAGCCTTATATCAAGAGGTTCCTAATTAGCTACCAGCAATCTGGCTTCACAATAGTGTTCTTTCATTGAATGGATGTAATAGATACTTTGTAGTGAAATGTATGATAAGTCTCTTATGAAAAGGTTCCTAAACAGCTGCCTGCAATCTGGCTTCAGCACATTATATCATTGTCTCAAAGTGATATTCATTCAGTATGTCTTATATGGAAACGCTTGAAATGGTGAACATGAAGAAGTTTCTAAATATATACAAGCAAGATTGTTTCTCCACAGTTTTCTTTCAGTGACTGAATGTTACGTATAGTCTGTCACGACTATTGTAAAATGTTTGATGAGTCTTATGTAAAAACGTTCCTAGATAGCTATCTGTGAGCTCTATTTAGCACAGTGTTCTTTCATTGTAGGAAAATGATACCCATTCATTATGGCATATACTGAAATGTGAGAAATGTCTCAAATACAAATGTTCCTAATAATAGCTTCAAGATGCTTTCACCACAGAGTTCTTTCAGTGAAACAATATTGCAGATATTCTGTGACACTTGTAGTGAAGTGTTAGTTAAAACTTACTTGCAAGCTGGATTCAGCACAGTGTTTCTTTCATTGTTTGAAACTCATATTCAATCAGAACAGCAAATATTGAAATGGTTATAATGACTAATATGAAGAGGATCCTTAATGGCTGCAAGTAAGATGGTTTCACCACAGTTTTCTCTCAGTGAACAAATGCTATATATATTCTGTCCCGCATGCAATGAAATGTTTGTTAAGTCTTATATGAACATGTTCCTAAACAGCTACCCGCAAACTGGGCTTAGAACAGTGTTCTCACACTGTTAGTAATTGATAGGTCATCTGTAGGGCATATGCTGAAATGTTTGAAATGTCTTATGTGAATATGCCCCTAAACAGCTGTAAGCACATTTGTTTCACCAGAGTTCCTTTAGTGTCTGAATCTTATGGATATTTTTCAAGTCTGTAGTGTAATTTTTTAAGTATTTTATGAAGTTCTTCCTAAACAGATACTAGGAAACAAGGGTTCAGCTCATCCTTCTTTCCTTGAGTGAATATTAAAATCATTCTGTCATGACCATAGCGCAATATTTGTTAAGACTTATAAAAAGATATTTCTAAAAGACAACTTTCCAGCTGGGTTCTTAACATTGTTCTTTCATTTTATGGAAGTGATAACCATTCTGGATGGAATACACTGAAATGTTTGAAAAGACTTGTATGAAGATACTCCTAAATAGCTACAAGCAATCTGGTTACACCACAGTGTTCTTTCATTTAATAAACTTTATATATAGTCTCCTATAGCTGTAGTGAAATGTTTTATATCATATATGAAAATGTTCCTACAGCTACCTGCAAGCTGGGATCAGCACACTGACTTTTCATTGTAATAAAGTGATAGTTACTTTGTATGGCATACACTGAAATGTCAGAAAAGACTTATATGAGTGTATTTCTAAAGAGATACAAGCAAGCTGGTTTCACAATAGTGATCTTTCATTGAATTAATGTAATAGATATTCTGTCGCACATGTTGTGAAATGTTCAATAAATCTTACATGAAAATGTTACTATAAGTCTACCTGAAAGCTGAGTTAAGTACAATGTTTTTTCATTTTAAGAAAGTATAGCTGTTCTCTATGGCTCATACTGAAATGCTAGAAAAGACTTACATGAAGATGTTCCTTAAAAGCTACAAGGAAGTTGGTTTCACCACAGCATTCTTTCAATGAGTGAATGTTATAGATATTCCATCATGCCCGTAGTGAAATGTTTGATAGGACTTATTTGAAGATTCCCCTAAAGAGCTGCAAGCAAGGTGTTTTCACCACAGTGTTCATTCAGAAAATGAATGTTATACGTATTCTGTCATGCCTCAAGAGAACTATTTGATGTCTTATGTGAGAGTGTTCCTGAACAGCTACAAGCAAGCTTTTTCAACATAGTGTGGTTTCCTTGAATGAATGTTATGGATATCATGTTGCGGCTGTAGAGAAACGTTTGATAAGACATAAATGAAATGCTCATAAAGAGCCACTGGTTTCATCAGAACGTTCTTTCTGGATATGGAAGTGATAGCCATTCTGTAGGCATAATGAAGTGTTTGAAGAGCCTTATACGAAGACATTCCCAAGGCGCCAGAAGTAATCTGGCTTCACCACAGTGTTCTTTCAGTGAACGAGTGTTATAGCTAGTCTGTCATGCCTGTAGTGAAATGTTTAATAAGTCTTATATGAAGAGGTTTCAAACAGCCGCCAGCAAGCCGGGTTTAGCACAGTGTCCTTTAACTGTAAGTAAGTGAGAGCCATTCTGTATGGCATATACTTAAATGTTAGAGAGGTCTTATATGAAGATGTTCCTAAATAGAATCCAACAAGATGTGTTCAGGACAGAATAATTTCATCATAAGATAGTGACAGCCGTTTAGTATGGCATATACTGAAATGCTGAAAAGGACTGAAATGAAGATCTTCCTTAACAGTAAAACCAAGCCACTTTCACCATAGTGTTCTTTCATTGAATGGATGTAATAGATATTCTGTCATGCCTGTAGTTAAATGTTCAATAGGTCTTACATAAAAATACTCCTAATAATCTACCTGAAAGCTATGAAACACAAACTTCTTTCCTTGTAAGAAGGGTATGGCCATGCTGTATGCCACATACTGAAATGCTTGAAAAGCTTTATACGAAGATGTTCCTCAACAGTTACAAGAAAACTGCTTTCATCCCTGTGTTCGTTCAATGAGTGAATGTTTAGAGATTCTGTCATTCCTGCAAAGGAATGTTTAATAAGTCTTACATGAAGATGTTTCTAAACAGCTACAAGGAAATTTTTTTAAATATAGTGTTATTACATTGAATAAACATTAAAGACATCCTGTCATGACTGTAGGCAAATGTCTGATAAGACTTGAGCAAAATATTAATAAACAATTACTTGCAAGCTGGGTTCATCACAGTATTCTTTCCTGGCTATGGAGATGATAGCCATTCTGTATGGCATAAAGTGATATGTTTGAAGAGCCTTTGATTTATATTCTTAAACAGCTAACAAGCAAGATGGTTTCTTCACAGTGTTCTTTCAGTGAATGAATGTTCTAGATATTGTCACATCTGTGGTGAAATATTTGATATATGATGTTCCTAAACAGCTACCCATAAACTGGATTCAGCATGTGTTCTTTCCTTTTGTGCAAATGATAGTCGCTCTGTGTGGAATATACTTAAGTATTTGAAGTGTATTATGTGCAGATGTTCCTAAACAGTGAAAAGAAGATGGTTTTTGCATAATTTTCTTTCAGATAACAAATGTTATAGACATTGTCACATCTGTAGTCAAATGTTTGATATGATTTATGTGAAAATATCCCTAAACAGCTACCTGTTGGCTTGATTAAGCACAATGCTCTTTCATTGTAAGAAAGTGATAGCTGTTCCATGTGGCATATACTGAAATGTTTGAAATGTCATCTGTGAAGATGTTCCTTAAGAGCTACTTGCTGGGTGTTTTCAAGACAATGTTCTTTCAGTGAATGGATGTTGTAGATAGTCTATCACACCCGTAGTGAAATGCTGGATAAGTTTTATGAAGATGTCCCTAAGTAGCTACAAGCAAAATGGTTTCACAACAGTGTTCTTACAGACATTGAAGGTTATAGATATTCTGTCATGCCTGTAGTGAAATGTTTGATAAGACTTGCATGAACACTTACATGAAGATGTTTCTAAACAGCCACAAGCAAGCTTTTTCAACACAGTATTTCATTGAATGAATGTAATAATTATCACATTGTGGCTGCAGAGAAACGTTTGATAAGACACACACAAAATGTTCATAAATAGCATGTGCCAGCTGGTTGCATCACAATGTTGTTTAATTTAATGGAAGTGATCATCATTCTGTATAGCATATGATGTGTTTGAATAGCCTTATATAAAGATATTCCTAAAAACTTATGAGCAATCTGGTTTCACCAGAGTGTGTTCCTCAGTGAAGGAATCTTACAGAGATTCTGTCAGAGCAGTAGTGACATGTTTGGTGTTTTGTATGAAGAAACCCTAAATGGCTTCCTGCAAGATGAGTTCAACACAGTGTTATTTCATTTTAAGAAAATGATAGTCATTCTGTTTGGCATAAACTGAAATATTAGAAAAGCCTTATATCAAGAGGTTCCTAATTAGCTACCAGCAATCTGGCTTCACAATAGTGTTCTTTCATTGAATGGATGTAATAGATACTTTGTAGTGAAATGTATGATAAGTCTCTTATGAAAAGGTTCCTAAACAGCTGCCTGCAATCTGGCTTCAGCACATTATATCATTGTCTCAAAGTGATATTCATTCAGTATGTCTTATATGGAAACGCTTGAAATGGTGAACATGAAGAAGTTTCTAAATATATACAAGCAAGATTGTTTCTCCACAGTTTTCTTTCAGTGACTGAATGTTACGTATAGTCTGTCACGACTATTGTAAAATGTTTGATGAGTCTTATGTAAAAACGTTCCTAGATAGCTATCTGTGAGCTCTATTTAGCACAGTGTTCTTTCATTGTAGGAAAATGATACCCATTCATTATGGCATATACTGAAATGTGAGAAATGTCTCAAATACAAATGTTCCTAATAATAGCTTCAAGATGCTTTCACCACAGAGTTCTTTCAGTGAAACAATATTGCAGATATTCTGTGACACTTGTAGTGAAGTGTTAGTTAAAACTTACTTGCAAGCTGGATTCAGCACAGTGTTTCTTTCATTGTTTGAAACTCATATTCAATCAGAACAGCAAATATTGAAATGGTTATAATGACTAATATGAAGAGGATCCTTAATGGCTGCAAGTAAGATGGTTTCACCACAGTTTTCTCTCAGTGAACAAATGCTATATATATTCTGTCCCGCATGCAATGAAATGTTTGTTAAGTCTTATATGAACATGTTCCTAAACAGCTACCCGCAAACTGGGCTTAGAACAGTGTTCTCACACTGTTAGTAATTGATAGGTCATCTGTAGGGCATATGCTGAAATGTTTGAAATGTCTTATGTGAATATGCCCCTAAACAGCTGTAAGCACATTTGTTTCACCAGAGTTCCTTTAGTGTCTGAATCTTATGGATATTTTTCAAGTCTGTAGTGTAATTTTTTAAGTATTTTATGAAGTTCTTCCTAAACAGATACTAGGAAACAAGGGTTCAGCTCATCCTTCTTTCCTTGAGTGAATATTAAAATCATTCTGTCATGACCATAGCGCAATATTTGTTAAGACTTATAAAAAGATATTTCTAAAAGACAACTTTCCAGCTGGGTTCTTAACATTGTTCTTTCATTTTATGGAAGTGATAACCATTCTGGATGGAATACACTGAAATGTTTGAAAAGACTTGTATGAAGATACTCCTAAATAGCTACAAGCAATCTGGTTACACCACAGTGTTCTTTCATTTAATAAACTTTATATATAGTCTCCTATAGCTGTAGTGAAATGTTTTATATCATATATGAAAATGTTCCTACAGCTACCTGCAAGCTGGGATCAGCACACTGACTTTTCATTGTAATAAAGTGATAGTTACTTTGTATGGCATACACTGAAATGTCAGAAAAGACTTATATGAGTGTATTTCTAAAGAGATACAAGCAAGCTGGTTTCACAATAGTGATCTTTCATTGAATTAATGTAATAGATATTCTGTCGCACATGTTGTGAAATGTTCAATAAATCTTACATGAAAATGTTACTATAAGTCTACCTGAAAGCTGAGTTAAGTACAATGTTTTTTCATTTTAAGAAAGTATAGCTGTTCTCTATGGCTCATACTGAAATGCTAGAAAAGACTTACATGAAGATGTTCCTTAAAAGCTACAAGGAAGTTGGTTTCACCACAGCATTCTTTCAATGAGTGAATGTTATAGATATTCCATCATGCCCGTAGTGAAATGTTTGATAGGACTTATTTGAAGATTCCCCTAAAGAGCTGCAAGCAAGGTGTTTTCACCACAGTGTTCATTCAGAAAATGAATGTTATACGTATTCTGTCATGCCTCAAGAGAACTATTTGATGTCTTATGTGAGAGTGTTCCTGAACAGCTACAAGCAAGCTTTTTCAACATAGTGTGGTTTCCTTGAATGAATGTTATGGATATCATGTTGCGGCTGTAGAGAAACGTTTGATAAGACATAAATGAAATGCTCATAAAGAGCCACTGGTTTCATCAGAACGTTCTTTCTGGATATGGAAGTGATAGCCATTCTGTAGGCATAATGAAGTGTTTGAAGAGCCTTATACGAAGACATTCCCAAGGCGCCAGAAGTAATCTGGCTTCACCACAGTGTTCTTTCAGTGAACGAGTGTTATAGCTAGTCTGTCATGCCTGTAGTGAAATGTTTAATAAGTCTTATATGAAGAGGTTTCAAACAGCCGCCAGCAAGCCGGGTTTAGCACAGTGTCCTTTAACTGTAAGTAAGTGAGAGCCATTCTGTATGGCATATACTTAAATGTTAGACAGGTCTTATATGAAGATGTTCCTAAATAGAATCCAACAAGATGTGTTCAGGACAGAATAATTTCATCATAAGATAGTGACAGCCGTTTAGTATGGCATATACTGAAATGCTGAAAAGGACTGAAATGAAGATCTTCCTTAACAGTAAAACCAAGCCACTTTCACCATAGTGTTCTTTCATTGAATGGATGTAATAGATATTCTGTCATGCCTGTAGTTAAATGTTCAATAGGTCTTACATAAAAATACTCCTAATAATCTACCTGAAAGCTATGAAACACAAACTTCTTTCCTTGTAAGAAGGGTATGGCCATGCTGTATGCCACATACTGAAATGCTTGAAAAGCTTTATACGAAGATGTTCCTCAACAGTTACAAGAAAACTGCTTTCATCCCTGTGTTCGTTCAATGAGTGAATGTTTAGAGATTCTGTCATTCCTGCAAAGGAATGTTTAATAAGTCTTACATGAAGATGTTTCTAAACAGCTACAAGGAAATTTTTTTAAATATAGTGTTATTACATTGAATAAACATTAAAGACATCCTGTCATGACTGTAGGCAAATGTCTGATAAGACTTGAGCAAAATATTAATAAACAATTACTTGCAAGCTGGGTTCATCACAGTATTCTTTCCTGGCTATGGAGATGATAGCCATTCTGTATGGCATAAAGTGATATGTTTGAAGAGCCTTTGATTTATATTCTTAAACAGCTAACAAGCAAGATGGTTTCTTCACAGTGTTCTTTCAGTGAATGAATGTTCTAGATATTGTCACATCTGTGGTGAAATATTTGATATATGATGTTCCTAAACAGCTACCCATAAACTGGATTCAGCATGTGTTCTTTCCTTTTGTGCAAATGATAGTCGCTCTGTGTGGAATATACTTAAGTATTTGAAGTGTATTATGTGCAGATGTTCCTAAACAGTGAAAAGAAGATGGTTTTTGCATAATTTTCTTTCAGATAACAAATGTTATAGACATTGTCACATCTGTAGTCAAATGTTTGATATGATTTATGTGAAAATATCCCTAAACAGCTACCTGTTGGCTTGATTAAGCACAATGCTCTTTCATTGTAAGAAAGTGATAGCTGTTCCATGTGGCATATACTGAAATGTTTGAAATGTCATCTGTGAAGATGTTCCTTAAGAGCTACTTGCTGGGTGTTTTCAAGACAATGTTCTTTCAGTGAATGGATGTTGTAGATAGTCTATCACACCCGTAGTGAAATGCTGGATAAGTTTTATGAAGATGTCCCTAAGTAGCTACAAGCAAAATGGTTTCACAACAGTGTTCTTACAGACATTGAAGGTTATAGATATTCTGTCATGCCTGTAGTGAAATGTTTGATAAGACTTGCATGAACACTTACATGAAGATGTTTCTAAACAGCCACAAGCAAGCTTTTTCAACACAGTATTTCATTGAATGAATGTAATAATTATCACATTGTGGCTGCAGAGAAACGTTTGATAAGACACACACAAAATGTTCATAAATAGCATGTGCCAGCTGGTTGCATCACAATGTTGTTTAATTTAATGGAAGTGATCATCATTCTGTATAGCATATGATGTGTTTGAATAGCCTTATATAAAGATATTCCTAAACACTTATGAGCAATCTGGTTTCACCAGAGTGTGTTCCTCAGTGAAGGAATCTTACAGAGATTCTGTCAGAGCAGTAGTGACATGTTTGGTGTTTTGTATGAAGAAACCCTAAATGGCTTCCTGCAAGATGAGTTCAACACAGTGTTATTTCATTTTAAGAAAATGATAGTCATTCTGTTTGGCATAAACTGAAATATTAGAAAAGCCTTATATCAAGAGGTTCCTAATTAGCTACCAGCAATCTGGCTTCACAATAGTGTTCTTTCATTGAATGGATGTAATAGATACTTTGTAGTGAAATGTATGATAAGTCTCTTATGAAAAGGTTCCTAAACAGCTGCCTGCAATCTGGCTTCAGCACATTATATCATTGTCTCAAAGTGATATTCATTCAGTATGTCTTATATGGAAACGCTTGAAATGGTGAACATGAAGAAGTTTCTAAATATATACAAGCAAGATTGTTTCTCCACAGTTTTCTTTCAGTGACTGAATGTTACGTATAGTCTGTCACGACTATTGTAAAATGTTTGATGAGTCTTATGTAAAAACGTTCCTAGATAGCTATCTGTGAGCTCTATTTAGCACAGTGTTCTTTCATTGTAGGAAAATGATACCCATTCATTATGGCATATACTGAAATGTGAGAAATGTCTCAAATACAAATGTTCCTAATAATAGCTTCAAGATGCTTTCACCACAGAGTTCTTTCAGTGAAACAATATTGCAGATATTCTGTGACACTTGTAGTGAAGTGTTAGTTAAAACTTACTTGCAAGCTGGATTCAGCACAGTGTTTCTTTCATTGTTTGAAACTCATATTCAATCAGAACAGCAAATATTGAAATGGTTATAATGACTAATATGAAGAGGATCCTTAATGGCTGCAAGTAAGATGGTTTCACCACAGTTTTCTCTCAGTGAACAAATGCTATATATATTCTGTCCCGCATGCAATGAAATGTTTGTTAAGTCTTATATGAACATGTTCCTAAACAGCTACCCGCAAACTGGGCTTAGAACAGTGTTCTCACACTGTTAGTAATTGATAGGTCATCTGTAGGGCATATGCTGAAATGTTTGAAATGTCTTATGTGAATATGCCCCTAAACAGCTGTAAGCACATTTGTTTCACCAGAGTTCCTTTAGTGTCTGAATCTTATGGATATTTTTCAAGTCTGTAGTGTAATTTTTTAAGTATTTTATGAAGTTCTTCCTAAACAGATACTAGGAAACAAGGGTTCAGCTCATCCTTCTTTCCTTGAGTGAATATTAAAATCATTCTGTCATGACCATAGCGCAATATTTGTTAAGACTTATAAAAAGATATTTCTAAAAGACAACTTTCCAGCTGGGTTCTTAACATTGTTCTTTCATTTTATGGAAGTGATAACCATTCTGGATGGAATACACTGAAATGTTTGAAAAGACTTGTATGAAGATACTCCTAAATAGCTACAAGCAATCTGGTTACACCACAGTGTTCTTTCATTTAATAAACTTTATATATAGTCTCCTATAGCTGTAGTGAAATGTTTTATATCATATATGAAAATGTTCCTACAGCTACCTGCAAGCTGGGATCAGCACACTGACTTTTCATTGTAATAAAGTGATAGTTACTTTGTATGGCATACACTGAAATGTCAGAAAAGACTTATATGAGTGTATTTCTAAAGAGATACAAGCAAGCTGGTTTCACAATAGTGATCTTTCATTGAATTAATGTAATAGATATTCTGTCGCACATGTTGTGAAATGTTCAATAAATCTTACATGAAAATGTTACTATAAGTCTACCTGAAAGCTGAGTTAAGTACAATGTTTTTTCATTTTAAGAAAGTATAGCTGTTCTCTATGGCTCATACTGAAATGCTAGAAAAGACTTACATGAAGATGTTCCTTAAAAGCTACAAGGAAGTTGGTTTCACCACAGCATTCTTTCAATGAGTGAATGTTATAGATATTCCATCATGCCCGTAGTGAAATGTTTGATAGGACTTATTTGAAGATTCCCCTAAAGAGCTGCAAGCAAGGTGTTTTCACCACAGTGTTCATTCAGAAAATGAATGTTATACGTATTCTGTCATGCCTCAAGAGAACTATTTGATGTCTTATGTGAGAGTGTTCCTGAACAGCTACAAGCAAGCTTTTTCAACATAGTGTGGTTTCCTTGAATGAATGTTATGGATATCATGTTGCGGCTGTAGAGAAACGTTTGATAAGACATAAATGAAATGCTCATAAAGAGCCACTGGTTTCATCAGAACGTTCTTTCTGGATATGGAAGTGATAGCCATTCTGTAGGCATAATGAAGTGTTTGAAGAGCCTTATACGAAGACATTCCCAAGGCGCCAGAAGTAATCTGGCTTCACCACAGTGTTCTTTCAGTGAACGAGTGTTATAGCTAGTCTGTCATGCCTGTAGTGAAATGTTTAATAAGTCTTATATGAAGAGGTTTCAAACAGCCGCCAGCAAGCCGGGTTTAGCACAGTGTCCTTTAACTGTAAGTAAGTGAGAGCCATTCTGTATGGCATATACTTAAATGTTAGAGAGGTCTTATATGAAGATGTTCCTAAATAGAATCCAACAAGATGTGTTCAGGACAGAATAATTTCATCATAAGATAGTGACAGCCGTTTAGTATGGCATATACTGAAATGCTGAAAAGGACTGAAATGAAGATCTTCCTTAACAGTAAAACCAAGCCACTTTCACCATAGTGTTCTTTCATTGAATGGATGTAATAGATATTCTGTCATGCCTGTAGTTAAATGTTCAATAGGTCTTACATAAAAATACTCCTAATAATCTACCTGAAAGCTATGAAACACAAACTTCTTTCCTTGTAAGAAGGGTATGGCCATGCTGTATGCCACATACTGAAATGCTTGAAAAGCTTTATACGAAGATGTTCCTCAACAGTTACAAGAAAACTGCTTTCATCCCTGTGTTCGTTCAATGAGTGAATGTTTAGAGATTCTGTCATTCCTGCAAAGGAATGTTTAATAAGTCTTACATGAAGATGTTTCTAAACAGCTACAAGGAAATTTTTTTAAATATAGTGTTATTACATTGAATAAACATTAAAGACATCCTGTCATGACTGTAGGCAAATGTCTGATAAGACTTGAGCAAAATATTAATAAACAATTACTTGCAAGCTGGGTTCATCACAGTATTCTTTCCTGGCTATGGAGATGATAGCCATTCTGTATGGCATAAAGTGATATGTTTGAAGAGCCTTTGATTTATATTCTTAAACAGCTAACAAGCAAGATGGTTTCTTCACAGTGTTCTTTCAGTGAATGAATGTTCTAGATATTGTCACATCTGTGGTGAAATATTTGATATATGATGTTCCTAAACAGCTACCCATAAACTGGATTCAGCATGTGTTCTTTCCTTTTGTGCAAATGATAGTCGCTCTGTGTGGAATATACTTAAGTATTTGAAGTGTATTATGTGCAGATGTTCCTAAACAGTGAAAAGAAGATGGTTTTTGCATAATTTTCTTTCAGATAACAAATGTTATAGACATTGTCACATCTGTAGTCAAATGTTTGATATGATTTATGTGAAAATATCCCTAAACAGCTACCTGTTGGCTTGATTAAGCACAATGCTCTTTCATTGTAAGAAAGTGATAGCTGTTCCATGTGGCATATACTGAAATGTTTGAAATGTCATCTGTGAAGATGTTCCTTAAGAGCTACTTGCTGGGTGTTTTCAAGACAATGTTCTTTCAGTGAATGGATGTTGTAGATAGTCTATCACACCCGTAGTGAAATGCTGGATAAGTTTTATGAAGATGTCCCTAAGTAGCTACAAGCAAAATGGTTTCACAACAGTGTTCTTACAGACATTGAAGGTTATAGATATTCTGTCATGCCTGTAGTGAAATGTTTGATAAGACTTGCATGAACACTTACATGAAGATGTTTCTAAACAGCCACAAGCAAGCTTTTTCAACACAGTATTTCATTGAATGAATGTAATAATTATCA